>NC_050523.1:25524853-25540620 GCF_002922805.2 Oryzias melastigma | reverse complement strand
AAATCAGGAAGTCATTGTTGATGGTTTAAAGGCATTAAAAATGCATCAATCCCCCCCATGTCACCAGTTTTTCCTTTATTGTGTTTGTCTGTGTTAAAAATATTTCTTTCCCCTGCATTGAACAGTTTAGAGGTAAAAATAAAATTTTAAAGTAAAAAAATAATAATTTTAAAGTAAACACAATGTTCATGGTTTAAAAGCATCAAAAATGTATCACCCCCCCCCCTCCCCCATGTCACCAGTTTGTCATTTATTGTATTTGTCCGTGTTAAAAATACTTCTTTCACCTGCAAATTTAAACCTGACAATCTGCATTGCGAAATCAGGAAGTCATTGTTGATGGTTTAAGGTGATCACCACAACACTACTTTGAGAAGGGGAGGGGGGCATTGCAGCAGAAGCTGAAAGTTCCAGGGATTCTAGTGTTAAAAGAAATGTTGATGTTAACTGGGTTTTTCAAATTGTGGTTTTTCTGATCCAACACTTTTTATTTAAAATGTAAGCACTCTAGAAGTTTTGTCAGTCTTTTTTTCTATTTCTTCTCTTTGTCCCCAAATCTTAAAGCCAGTGCCCGTGCTGCCTGTCTTTTCCTCCGTCCGATACTTCATCATGAAGAGCAGCAACATGAGGAACCTTGAAATCTCTCAGCAGAAGGACATCTGGTCTACCTCCCCAACCAACGAGAGTAAACTCACTAAAGCTTTCAACTGCAACAGCTTTGTCATCCTCATCTTCTCTGTTCAAGGCTCTGGACACTTCCAGGTAAAACGTTTCGTTCTGCTTTCCTAATAGTTTTCATATCATAGTATATTATGAGTGTAAGGATTCATCTTACCCACAATTCAATTCAAATCACAATTTGTGGTCGTTTATCCTATTCATAGTTGATATTGGTTAATTGAGAACAATCCTGTTCACTGACCTAAACTGGATCAGGACATCTTCATCCAAAACTTCCACTTCCTTTTTCCACATCAAAATAATCCAAAGGGATCATTATTAGAACATTCTAGCACACTGTAGGTCACATGACTTTGATCAATTCAAAGTGTTTCCACTCATTGGACTGGAATGATGGTTGATCAGTTTCTGCATCACATATGTGTTGTTCACTGGACCTTGGTCATTTTTAGGTTATAGTAAAATAAATCTACCATGTCTCAATCCAGATGGTCTTCTCTAAGATCAGTGGCTTTTTTTTTAATTTTTGAAACTATGTTTTATCGACAGGTCAATTGAAATTTGATTCTATTTACATTCTGCCTCAAACAATTGATCAGGTTGGATTGCAAGAATAAAAATCAATTCATCAATGAATTAATCGTTTCTAGGGTTGCTTCAGACGGTTATTTTAATGGTCGACTAATCACCGATATTTTTTCCGATTAGTTGACTAATCAGGTCATGTGCAAAGTGGATGCAAACACACATCTTAACTATCATTAACTTTAAACTTACTAAAGATAAAGACAATTAAGATGATAGTTAATTAAACCTTTAATGAATCGTGCAGCCTCTGTCCTTCATTAGTTTCTGGGATTAAAACAAGATTAAACTAGAAAGTTGCATTAGCTGCAATAATGCTAGTCTGAATGCTTTTGCTGAAAGTGGCGACACAATTTACTTTAATAGCTGCAGGGATTTACTGAAAATGTAAAAGTTATTTGCAAAATGTTTAATTTGCTAAAAGACTGGAAATTATGTTAAAGAACTATGAAAGAGCGCTGAAGTTGACCTAAATTTCTGAAAATGTTGGCATAAAATTGCTTATAAAAAAACGTGCCAATTTTGCAAAAATATTTAGTGGGTTGCCTAAAAATGAGCTTAACTCCAAATTAGCCTGAAAAACCCTAATAGATGTCAAATTAGCCAAAAAAGCTAGCTCCTAGCTTAAATACTAGCTAAACTCCAAAATAACATAAAATTCCTCAGTAAACTAAATTAGTCAAAAACTTTAGCATGTTGCTAAAATATTAGCTAAACTACTTTTTTTTTGAAAATGACTATAAAAGATTAAACATACTCCGTGAATATATTTAAATGTTTGTTGATAATCTACATAAAATATTGAAATTTGAAGACTTTCTCATTCATCTACTATATGACATATTTTGCTTGATATTTCAAAAACCATAAAGTTTATAAAAACCAAAAATACAAGCAGTAATGTTCTGAACAAGCTGAATATTTAGAAACCAAGATTACTGAAATCACTGAAAGTGTGATTGAGTTTTTACGTGCTGAAAAATGTACGGAAAGGAGCAGGAGAATCACTGTAGTGTGAATGAAACATTCACATAATCTAATGAGGTCGGCATCTGAAACAAGGAACTATTTTTCACTAAAGATTAAGCTTTGGACTCACTGAACGCTTACAACGTTTTTCAACTTAACTACATTCTGACTCCATACAATATAAAGTATCAACTAATCGACTATTAAATTAGTCGTCGACTATTTTAATAGTCGATTAGTCGACTAATCGTTACAGCCCTGATGTTAATTCAGTTTTGGATATTATTATCTTAATGCGTTACCTCTGAATGAAAATGAACACCTATGAACTTTGGGTAGCATATTTCTTTTCACCAAATCACTACCAGAGGGACTGTGACCAGAGTGTAGTTCCCAATTAACACAATCATATCATAAAGGCTACAGAAACATGTTAAAGACACCAAAAATACAATAGTCAGCAGAGTTGGGTCTTTAAAACAAAGTAAAAAAGTGCCTTATAAGTATACACCATTTACCATTTTATCTAAGAAACATTTTATACAAGCAAACTAAGTTTGGTCCAAATCTTTGCTGGTTTCTGGAGAGTTTATAGTGTGAGAACGTTAAAGCAATGTTTACACTTAAGTCCTTAATAAATTGTAAAACATTTTGATTATATAAAAACTATTTGATCTCCAGAAAATGTGATGCATGTCTTTCCTATTTGTCCCAGGGCTATGCCAGAATGACATCAGCCGTCCATTTGGAAAACGGTCAGGACTGGGGCTTTGTTGGACTTGGAGGGGTTTTCTCTGTTGAGTGGATCCACAAGGAGAATCTCTCTTTCCAGTACACGCAACACATTCTCAACCCTTGGAATGACAATAAAAAGGTCCAAATCAGCAGGGATGGACAAGTATGTACAAGTACTGCAACTCTCTTAAACTAAGGTCTGATTAAAATGTAGTATTTTTAGGAAAGAATGAGGATGCTAAATCTTTTACACCAAAAGTCTGGTGCTAAGTTGGTAAATGACGGCTAGCATTAGGTCACTGCTACTCACATCATTTAACATTTGAGCTTTTACACCATTTAAACTGAGAAGTTGACTAGAGTTTAATATTTAACCATAGATAACTGTTTTTTTAATTTATATTTATGTAACGCAAGTAATTTCAGACGACCGCGACGATGCAACCCATAAGGTTCTTTTTGATGTGGATGTGTATGGAGACGAGACACTCAGGACACATAGTTCAAAGGGAGTTACAAAGAGAGCTCATGTATCTGAAGAGGGTCTGGACAGTCTGCTCATCTGTTTGGAGCCGGGAGCCTCTGTTAAAGATAAGAATACACCAGGACCTTCAGACTAAAGTGCCAGGCTGCATAAAATAACTACACAAATACACATCTAACAAAAGAATGAATAAATGCATGTAATTAAAAAGTTGCAAAATAACCACCCCTCCTGGGTTTGCTTAAAAAAAACAGAATGAAAGAAATGTCAGAGGGGTACTTGGCTCAAAGAGGGGCGGGTCATACCTGCCCCCCTCTGCTGCTAGTCTGTCGCTTTCCCCTCCGACCGTGGTCTGGCTCTTCTGTCTGCGCTCATCGGCTCTCGGACCGCCGCTGACCTTTCTCACCGCGCTCAATGGCTACTGGTGCGACGCTGGCTCCTCTGGCCGTGCTCCTCGGCTCCCGGTTGGACGCTGGGTTCTCTAGCTTTATGTACTCTCCGCCGTCAGCGTTCCCTGGATCTGCCGTGGGTAGCTCCAGCAGCTGGAGCGCCCCCAGCCCCTGAGGACAGCTCTCCCGTGTCCTGTGTCTCTCCTCACTTGTTTCTGCCACACACCTGTTCTTTCAAGCTTCAAGGCTCCAAACGGCCCCATCACACACTGTGATTTATTACAATAATGCTTGGTGCATTCATGGCCCCTCGGAATTCAGTGTTCTATATCCGGGGCGAACAAAGCAAAGCCCAAAAAGAAAGGGGAAAAAAAACAAATAATATGCATATGGGACCAGAAAGGTTCACCCTGGGACATTTTTAAAAGGGTATGAAGCTTAAAATTTAGAATAAAAATTGAAATAATTTAGGTTTTGAATTAAGCCACTTCAGGAACTGCAAAATCTGGCATTCAAGTTTTCTCTTTTGGTGGTGAACATGTGTAAATATTCTGTGTTGTTTAGGAGTTGGAGCCACAGGCAGGCCATCAGCTCCTGATGCTGTGGGACAGAGTCTTTGAAGAAGGATGTCTGACTTCCATTGTTCAGTAGGTTCTGTTCGGGTTCATGGGCCCAGCTAGATGAAAGAAACGTAAAATGATGTCATAAAAATAGTAGAAAGATAATTCATTCATTTGAGATATTTAATTAAGATATGAATTTACTAGACCAAAGGATTTAAAGCAGCATAAATACTGTACTTTCTGGAGTACAAGTCACTGTTTTTTTCGTAATTTTTTGCCAGGGGTGCAAGGTATACTCAGGAGCAGCTTATTTGTGATTTTTTTTTAACATAAATAGGCTCATATATTTATTAGAGCTGGGTATCGTTTAAAAAATTTCAGAAACAATTTTTTTTTCTTTTTTTTTCAATTCTACTACATTTACACTCATTTGTTTAGAAATACATTAATAATCTACTTTATGATTTGAATATATTCATATTAATCTGATCCAGTTCACATACTGTAAATGTATCAGTGAAATAATGAGATTGTTAATATCATCCAGTGTTACATGGATTCTCTAAAGGAGAAGTTCTAACTAAAATGTTCAGATCATTAACATTGGAAACATTGTTCTGCTTCTCCTGGAGGACGTTTCAGTTTGGACACTAGGTGGAGATCACGGTATAGCAGTACACTTTATTCCAGAAGAATAAAGTGTGAGAAAAAAAAACAGTTTTAGAACACAAATGGTGACTTTAAAAAATATTTCCTAGTTTATAAAACGTATGCCTCTGAGTTTATAAAGATGTTCATTTAGTCAGAATATATGTTTAGGTTGACCGAGTGTTAGCAATAGCCATCCTATGGGAAATTCCATTAAACGTTAGCATCAAGCTAGCTCACTTTAGCTTTATGTGCTAAATCGATCTATATTTTTATGATTTGATTGTTATTCTATTAAGCCTAAATTTTTTCAAATCAATGAATCGATTTTGTTAACCCAACCCTGATATTTGTTATTTTTCCGTTGCCCTTTAGCGGTTGTTTCCGCTAACAACCACTAGAGGGTGCTGTGTTTTCTTCTGATAGTGCCAGAAGAAGAAGTGTCGTCCAAAATAAACATGGAGAATCTGATTGTTGTCCTCTTAAATTTTCATATTTTTCTCATTTTCATCGTAGCATAATTATTCTTGTTTTTATTTTTTGCTCTGGCAAATATCAACATAAGCGTGCGACCCATACACCAGAACAACTTGTATATGTTTTTTTCTTCTTGATTGGACCTTTTTTGTCCTGTCACCTATCCTCCAGTGTGATTTATAATCCAGAAAATGCTGTAATTATTAATGTGAGTTGGGCACAACAACAGTTAAAGTATCCTCCATGTGGTTTGGAGTCCACATTCTGATTACTGGTTTCAGTTTACACAAAACAGTTTTAAGTGTATATCTACATCTTTGTATTTCTTTATTTGCTTAATTGTATTTTTAGTATTTATGTTTTGGGTTAAATTTAGTTTAGTTTGTTTTAATTAACTGCATTTAGGAGGAAAAGTGTGCAACATCTGACCAGCTTCACATGTGTTTCGTTTGCAGAGCTCTGGTCTGAAGAGAGGGTCCAGGCGTCGCTGGAGAAAGTTGCCCAGTTTATACTAGTTCATTTTCAGTTTTCAGTCTGTTTAGAATGAGATGCCATTCTTCTGGTGCTTTCAGTGAAGGAGATGAGATAGCAAACTGTGTTTTGTTTGGATTTTATTATTTTTTAATCCTTGAAATCAAGGAAATCAAATCTGCTTTGCTGTTTTGCTGCAACTCAAGCATCGGTTTCCTTCATCTGCAGACACAGAACAGAGTTGTTTTTTTCTCATTATCAGGTTGTGTTGGTGGATTCAAATGAATGTTAGTAGTTCTTGAAAATCATTTTGTGTTGTCCCATCTCAGTTCTCATCAAAACTTTACAAATAAAATGTTATCTTAAGTTTGTACAATCATGAAAACGTTGAATACTTTTACAGATTTGGGAAAATTCTAAGACTTTTGAAAGTCAAACAATCAAAGTTAGCTATACATGGTCAAATCAAATGATCTGATAAATGGCAAAACTTGTTCATTGATACTGAACAAAATAAGAACAATTGAAAGGAAAATGACAGAATGTGACAGGAAAGAGAAGGACCTGAGCTCTGAACAGTTAGTCTTACCTGGTGCTCTTCAGAAACCAAAGACCGTTGATGCTGTTGTTCCATGTACCGGTCATCAAGTTCCTTTACAGTTAAGTAATTAACACTATTAATGATCACAACAAAGCAGACAAAATAAAATAAAATTTTATTTATAGAGCCCAATATCACAAAAGAATTTCCTAATTGGGGTTCACGTCGGTAAATTTACAGAAGTAGAAAGTCGGTCATAAATATAAACAATAGCTAAAAACTAAACAGAATAAATAAACTGGATATCTCTGTCCTTAGACCCTCCATCCTAATAAGGAAAAACTCCTAAAAAAACCTGATTCAGGAAAAAAGGAGGAACCTTATGGAGGTATGGTCAGCTCAGTGGCCTTGTGGTAGAGTGTCCGGTCTGAGATTAGAAGGTCGTGGGTTCAAATTCCGGCCGAGTCGGACTGGGGGGTTAAACCACCAAATGGTTCCCGAGTGCAGCGGTGTCTGCAGCTCACCGCTCCCCCAGGGGATGGATCAAATGCGGAGAAGAAATTTCACACACTTTGGTGTGACTTTATGTCCACATGAGGGAGAGATCCTCTCCCAGGACGGACAGGCGATTGAAGAAGAATTAGCTTATCTAACTCTACAACTACGTTTCTGAATAGAGTTCAGCCAGGTCGGACTGGGGGACAGGTGGGGGAGAGGTCCACACCCAAGACGAGCCAGAGGCGTGGTCCACGGCCAAGAACAGGAGCACGGACGATCCACCTTTAATCTGAAATCCTTCCCGCTCTCCCAGAGAGGAATGGGAATGAGGAACAACTCGTGAATCAAACTGAACCAAACAGGAGCACAGATAGCTAAATATAATAAATAATAAAGAGGAGAGGAGAAGTAAATGAGAATAGAGAGCAGAACCCCAGATTCTTCTCCAAACTTCATTACAGTTTCTAAAGGAGCAATAAATGAAATATTCTGTGATTAGCCTGGCAAAAAGTCTGTCCAAAGAGGAATGTTTTCAGCCTAATTTAGACACTGCTGGCCTCTCTGACATGAGCTGGAGGTTTACTCCATAACATGGGGCTTGGTGGCTGTCGGTTCTACCTCCAGCTGTACTTTAGAAAGTGTAATCCTGTTGTCTCTAACCATGTTAATTAGTGGGTGATAAAGTCTTAATGGTTTCAGTATCGGTTCAACCTCAAAAAATAAAGACAAGTCAGTTTTGTTTCTAAAGCACCTTATAATCTCAGAGCCAACTCTAAGTCCTTTACAGAAAAACAAAAGCTTTGGTAACATCTGCTAATTAAAATTAAACGAAAACAATACAATAAAATAGTATAATGACAGATTTAGCTTTTGGAGTGCATTTGTTTCAACAAATCCAGCATAAAATAGCATTGTTTAAGTTGGAACTATACGATAAAAACAGTTGCTGGTCCCAGCTCTTCGTTCTACCTGCTGATGGCTCTCAAGCAGATCCCTAACTCTGGCTTGTTTACCACCAAAGAGACAGACGTTTGAGTCCCACACCAAAGGTCATGTATGTGGAAGAATTTCTAAATAGATTCTACGCTGGAAACCTGCAGCAGCTCTCTTTATGCCGGCCAGTTTAGCGAGCTCCGCTGCTCGGGACACCGAGACACGGAAACACAGCGTTGTTCAGGACCAGCTCCTGCAGCAGGAGTGAAGCACAAATCTCTGAATCATCTCATGAACCCAGACATGGAAATGTGATTACTGGTGTTTTTGTAGAGCTCTTTAAAATAAATAAACCTGATCTCTAAACATAATACTTGTCCTCCATGCATGGTAAATGAGATGTAAACAGACTGCTCCATGTAGCCATGAAAACCTGAAAACATTTGGCTGTAGCTCCTCCCACAAGCAGCATTTTTGGCCAGCAATGAATGCATGGTGAAGGAGAGGCGGCCGACACAAATTTGACTTGTGAATCGTGTCTGGTGGGAATTCAGCTTAAAGCTATAGATACATCGGGCATGTGACACGCTCTTGAATCTCTGTTTAGCTCAGGGGTCACAACCTGCAGCTCCAGAACCAAATGTGTCTCTTTTATCTCTCCATGGTGGCTCCTTAACCAAACATAAAATAAGTCATGGAGACTTAAACTCATTTTCTTAATATTCCCTGCTTTTTGTCATAACAAATTGCAAGGTAAGCTAGGCGACTGCCTTTGGCGCCATCTGCTGGAGGGTTTAACACACCACTCATTTCTTGTAAAAAAGGTTTTTGTGTTTGTTTTTTAAAGATAATAATTAAATCAATGAAAAAAATAACTCAAAATGTTGACATAATTAATAATTTTGTCTGGTGCTAAACCCTTCCTTGATGCAGCTCCCGTCTAAGCTAGATGAGGGGAGGAGGGGGGTGTGGTGTTATCTGTTAATTCATCTCTAAAACTTTAAGGATGAAAAAGCAGCAAAGCAAGCCCTCAGGTCAGCTTTAAGGTCAACAAGGAGGAAAAAACAGACTCAAAGCAGAGGGTTGTCTGTTTTAACTATTACATTGCTTGGAAATTCACCCCCGTCCAGGCAATTTGTTTGATTCTAATCAACAAATATACTCATAATCTCTGTATTCTGTGTATTTCCTGTTCAATTATAATGTGATCAAAGTAATATTTTGTGCACAAGTTTACAATATGTATACATATAAATTTACATGTGAATAGTCACTTTCTAAATATATATACTAATATGCATAACACATTTAGTTTTACGTTTAACATATTTGTTTTGAATCTTATTTTTCTGTATCTTGAATACAGAATTTCTCCTGTTAATTTACTGCAAGGTTTTTTGCCGGTAAGTTGACAGAAATTTTGTATTTAAGACAAATACGTTTTATCCAAAGCAAAGAAAAATCCTTGTTCACAACAGAAATGTGAAAATTCAAACCAGATGTACTATTCATTTATTTTGTTTTGGTTTTGGAATCAAACAACCACTGTACATTTTACATTCTTCCTCAGTCCGATATTTATCTGCTATGTTTATAAAAAGATGCAGATATGAGATTTGAAACAGGATCAGTAGTTGGTCAATATATTGGTTTGTAAATCTTGAGCCTCATCATCCATAAACTGAACTGCACATCACTGGTCTGTAGTGAGAGGACTGGATATCCAGACTTTACTCTGGTTTCCTGCTATCTCCAGTTTACCACGTTTTAAATATAGTAAACTGGGTTTTTGTTACAGAGAAATCTTTTAGGATGTTTGAAGTGAGGATACATGAGCTCAGAGTTTAGCTAATATGCTCGCTAAATACAGTTCCTAAAACAGACGTGGTGTGTAGAATTAATATTAATCTGTTTTTGAAATGACTTGAAAGAACTTGAAACATTAACTGAATGATGTCTTCCCAAAAAGAAAAGCCGGCCTCCCCGTCCTGTTTCTGCCCTGGAAGGTGACATGGTTGGTTGTTCAAAAATGGCTTTCTTACAAAAACATTGTAAAAATAAAATCAAAGCAATAAAAAGACAAGTTATGATCATCAAGAACATATAAAACAAGAATAGGTATTCTGACCCATATGATGACTGAGTAATAATTGTTTTTTTTCCCCATAGAAGTCTATGGGGGATTCGCTCAGTCCAGTTCTCTTTCACATTCAATGGGAGCGACAGGGCTGACGTGGCACCACATACGTCATCACCACGCGTCGGAGCTAGCTGGTAAGCGACAGTGTTGCTTCAACTTTGGTCAGAACAACAATGATAGATGTTTATGAGTCCGTTTGTAGAATCGGTTTCTCATTAAGTGGATCTCCGTAGATCCGTCAGTCGGACACCCGTCGATCTTTAGCGGCAGCGTCCGATCTGTTGTCGGGATCTCCCTGTAGCTCCAAACCGAAGGCTGGGAGGACAGGGAATTCCTGTCTCCAACTTTGGGATTTTATAAATGTAAAACATTTAATGATGAAATGACGACGCTGAGATTTGAGTCATAATTCTTTGGTTACGCTTTAATTTGTTTAATGTGTTTGTTGATTGGTTTAATTCAAGGAATTTTTAACAAGTGAAAAAAAGATAAAACTATGAAATCTTCTTGATGTTATAATGACGAAATCATATAAAGACATACACTACACATGTTCATCGCATTGATTTCATTAAATGTAAGAATTTTCAAATTAAAATAGTTTAATTCATTGCTTGAAAACGAGTGGAGGGAAAGCGAGCATAATAAGCATGTTTTAAAATCAAAAATGGGATTTATTTAATAATAAATTGGTCAGTTAAAATTTTGTGTGCAGGTTTTTCACAATTTCATGATCTTTTTATTTATTGAAAAGACTTTTATCGAAGTGTTGTTTGATTGAATAAGGTCGTATTTATTTTTTTTTAATTATGAACATTCTGGGTTTCCATACTGAAGATGCTCAAAATGGTGACATATTTGAACTCTAAATTAGCCTATAAAAACCTCAGTAGATAACAAATGAGCCAAAAACGGGAACTAGCATGTTGCTAAAATGTTATCTAAACTCCAAATTCTTTGAAAATTATTATAAAAGATGAAAACATTTCCCATGAATACATTTAAAGGTTTGTTGATAACCCACTTAAAATTTTGAATTTGAGTTCTTTCTCATTCATTTCCTATGGGTCATATTTTGCTTAATATCTCAAAAACTATAAAGTTTATGAATACCAAAAATACAAGCAGTAATGTCCTGAAGATGAAATCTTTGGTTACAAGATTGCTAAAATCTCTAAAGGTTTGAGTTTTTACATGTCAAAAAACATACAAAAGGAGCAGGAGAATCACTGTAGTGTGACTGATTACTAAACACATAATACAGTGAGGTCGGTATCTGAAACAAGGAACTATTTTTCACTAAAGATAAAGTTTTGATCTCACTAACTCAAATATGACAAAAGTACATTTTTTGGTGCTGAACACTCACAACTTTGTTCAACTTTACTACACTCTAATATAAAGTAACGACTAATCGACTATTAAATTAGTCATCAGCTATTTTAATCGTCGATTAGTCGAGTAATCGTGGCAGCACTACTTCCTTCATCGAGTCAGTAGCTACATTTACCTGAACAGGATCCATCACTCTGTTGCAGTGCACGAATAGAGCTGAGAAAATGATGCAGGAAAGCGGCATTGAGTCTAGAGCTCTGGTGAACCCGACCGCTGGAGCCAGCAGTCCACCCTCAACTTCTGGTAAGACGTCTCTCTCTACTTAACTAACTTTAAATCACTTTGTGTTTGTTTTAATATGTTCAATCACACATTCATGGACAATATTAAAGTCACATTTTTATGGAGTTGTTGACCTACTCCTCCATAGTTAGCAGTCTAGTACAGAGCATTGACAGTCCAAAAGAACACACTATCTCCCCCCCCTCGCGTTCCAAACAGGAAGTACCTGCTGGCCCCAGAAAGCCAAAATCCCATAGACTTCTATTGAAAAATAAACGGCCAATTTTAATGTAAACAAGCCTAAGATACAGGTCGAACAATAGTTAAGAAGTAGCACATTTTCACAGAGCTGTAGCATTGCCACCTTTGCAAAGTGTTGTACACCCCCTTGTTTAAATCATGCAAAATAGCTTTAGAACAATTTTGTTTGACTGTCATATGTGAATCTTTAAAAGCTCTCTCTACTTCAGGTTTGAACAGTTGTGTCTCCATTGGTGCATCCTTTGTCTCCAGGCCGCTCCCCACTGTTTTTGTTCCTCACAGATTCCTATCCAGCATTTTTCGTCTTTCACCTCCAACTCTTCCCTGTCTTTCTCAGTTCCCTCGTCTTGTCCACCACTTGCATCTTCCATCATACCCCTCACATCTGCTGGCACAGTAGCCCCTCCCACTGGCATTCCTGTTTCTAGCACCTCCACGAGTTCAGGATATGACATCACGTGGGGTCATGGCGGCCAAGCCCCTCAGATACCGCTCATGCCAGCGTTCTCCGGTCCTGCCACCATGCCAGGTCAGAGCTGTGAGAAGAAAAAAAGTATCTAAAAGCTTTTTAGCTTAACAATTGTATACCAAGGTTATTCATATTATCTTAAAAAATATTTGATTTATTTATTTTCAATTCAAACAAAATGCCATTTTAAAAGCCTTCTTGTCTGATTCTCAATATTCCAGGAGTTTTGTCTAATCCAATGGTACAGCAGCCAGTCATGACAGGAGGCATAGATGCTGGATCCTCGATAACCTTTCCAGAAGACCAAGACGACCCCAAAGAGCCTGATCATATCACCAGTCCTGGAGGCATATGGGGGTTTTTCAAGGTAACAAACTGCCGTGTTTAGTAATGAATCTTTTTTATTACATATGTACATTAAAAGCCTTCTTCGTCTGTACTTTCCACATGGTCTTTTTCTTTGTAATTCTCTTGGTAGGTTTGGTTCTTGTTCTTTGGTTCATTATAAAGACTAAATGTCTCGTTTGTTGACTACTGAGTTTCTCCTAACCTTGTATTAATGTATTAGTCTTAAGCAGTAACTATTCTCTGTGGATTCTGGCTTGTATTGAGTTTTAATAACCTTTGTTATATTTAAATGCTATATGACTTGTCAGAATGTGGATTGAATTTAAATTTATCCTGCTGAACTAACCATCATTGGGCCTTCTGTGCTCGAGTGGACTAGGACACCAAACCAATACCAGCAGCAGTCGCAGAGTAGCTTCCAACAGAAGGTTCAACTATTATTACACATTTACCATAATATGTCGCTCACTGGTCCCCCTCCTCGTTGGCTTCATTTCCCCAGAAAAGGACATATTTTTGCAAAAAAATCCTGCCAATAAAGAGAATGTTGGGCTCCAGATATAATGATCAAGTGGACGAGGCTAACCGTTTTCATCCCAGCATGCTGTTCAACCATTTAGAAAAGCCTAAAAGTAAAAATGGTAAATGGCGTATACTTCTGTAGCGATTTTAGATCTTCCTCAAAGGGGAATACAGTTGGGCAGGGTCTGGGCCCCTCTCCTCTGGGTCGGGCCCTGGTAAAAGAAGGAAAGAAAAGCTCAAAGTGGGTGCTGTATTTCTTGAAGGCATCTCGGTGAAAGACATCACAGGTCACCAGCCCGCCCATGTTAGGAGAGATCCAAAGAATGTGTCTGAAGATGGCTGAGTGGGACAAGTCTGGTTTTCCCGGAGCCCAGCCCGTGTCCGTGGACTGGTAGAATCTTAGTTTCCTTCCACAGAATCCCTATAAAGGGAGCTGGAAGGCTGACGGCATGCGGTACATGGTGCTGATCAATGGGGAAGATAAGGTGTGCCTGTTAATAAGAGACAACACGGTCTTCCACATAGCAAACCTCGAGTTTCCTCTCAGGAAGGATCCACACATCCATTATCAAACACTTTCTTGGATGGGGAGATGATATTGTAACAATATTCTAGCTGTTTTGGCTAATTTTGACATTTTTTACAGTTTTTTAGACTAATTTGGGGTTTAGCTAGTATTGTAGCCTTACGTTAACTGTCTTGGCTAATTAAAAAAAAATCATTTTTTTTTTGACTAATTTGGAATGTACCAAATATTTTAGCATTATGTTAGCTGTTTTGGCTAATTAGGACATTTTTTTTTTCATTTTTTTAGGCTATTTGTAGTTTAGCTAACATTTTAGCCTTATGTTAGCTGTCTTGGCTAATTTAAAAAAAATAATAATTTTTTTAGGGTAATTTGGAGTTTACCTAATATTTTAGCCTTATGTTAGCTGTCTTGGCTAATTTAGAAATTTTCCCGTTTTTAAGGCTAATTTAGGGTTTAACTAATATTTTAACGTTAAGTTAGCTGTTTTGGCTAATTTAGACACTTTTTCAGGCTAATTTGGAGTTTACCTACTATTTTAACAATATGCTAACCGTTTTGGCAAAATTAAAAATTTGTCAATTTTTTTGGCCAATTTGTCATTTAGCTAATATTTTAGCAAGCTTTCGGCTTCAGCATTTTCTGCCATCAGCGTCAGCATTTTTAGCTAGCCATCAGTTTCAGCATCTTCAGCAGCCGTGTTCAACATTCACACTAGCATTATGGCAGGGAATGCTATATATCTAGTTTTCATTCACTTTCTTCTGCTCTCTGTGTTTTTGTATTCTCAGGGAGTTGCAGGAAACCCTGTTGTGAAAACGGTCCTCAATAAAACCAAGCACTCAGTGGAATCTATGATCACTACTCTCGACCCTGGCATGGCTCCGTTTATCAGTCAGTCATCTTCTTATGAATTTTTATGTGAAAATATTGAGCAGACATAACAGTTTCATTGTTTTTGTGTTGCCATCATGCAGAGTCTGGAGGGGATATTGATATTGTGGTTACATCAGACAAGGAGATAAACGTTGAAGCTGTCAGAGATGCCTTCCAGGAGGTGTTTGGAATGGCAACTGTCATTGGAGAGGCTGGCCTGTCCAACAGTGCTCCACAGCCAGTGGGCTATGCAGCGGGTGTTAAGGTCGGTTCTTTAAGAATGGCAGAGCATTTTGTTAATTCAGGAATTCTTTCACTGAGAATAAATGGTGTTTCTGCAGGGAGCTAAAGAGCGCATCAAGAGCTTGCGCCAAGGCAGTATCATCCACAAAAATCAGCCGGTCGTCTCTTTGGAGAACTTCATAGCAGAGCTTTTTCCTGACAAGTAAGAAGAAAACCTGTATGTTACAATACCTTTTTATGCGTTTTGTATTAGACGAAAGAAAAGAATAAACATGCGGGGAAGGGGTATTTGAGGACCAGGGTTGGAAAACAGTTCTCCAGAGGTCTGAGATGTGATTTTCTTTGTCTATTCTTTGGGGTTTATCTTAATAACAAATCACAATAGTGCAGTTTCATTGTAATGACTAATTTCCTCTTTTTCTGTATTTTTTCCTACTTTATATCATTTGGTATTTAGTTTGTATATATTACCTCAAATGTGAACTTTTATTGAAAGGATTGACAGAGTCATCTTAGATCAGGGGTGAACACAAGAGGCCAAAATCCAAAACACCCCTTAGGTCGTGGGCCGAACAGGATAAACATTTAATGAAAACTATAAAACTACATTTGTAAAACTTTAAAACCTTAACTTTTAAGCATAATTATGAACTAGATATTTAGCATTACCTGTGATAATCCTAGTGTGAATGCTGTAAGATGAATTTGGCCGATGAAGATGTTAGTGCTGATAGCTGAAGATGCTGAAATTGATAGCCAGATAAAATATCAGCACCTATCAGAACCTGCAG
>NC_050523.1:25511562-25524000 GCF_002922805.2 Oryzias melastigma | reverse complement strand
TATGGGAAACCCTGAGAATGTTTCCTGGGCCTGCTAAATGTACTGTTAGTCTGGATCACATGTCAAAGTCAAGGCCCAGGGGCCGGATTGGCTCTTCAGATCATTTTATTTTATTGTTGTTAATGACTCAATGTTATCTTGCTCTCATTTCTAACTTGTATTTTTGGATTTTTGACAAAATACATTTTTATGGAGAGTAAAATGTTGAAAGTTATTTAAGGTTTAAGTTGATTTATTCTGGAATAATATTCCTGACTTTTTATTATTCATAATTATGGTAAAAAGTTACATTTTTAAAGATTTAAAAATCATCATTCTGACAGCTTTTTGGACTATTTTGGTATTTACTAAGATTTTAGAGTTTAGCTAATATTTCAGCAACAAGCTAGCTGTTTTGGCTAACCTAAGGTTTTTTTTCAGTTTTTAAGCTAATATGACATTCAGCTAATATTTTACCTGGCTAGAGTGTTTAATAAATGTTTATCCTGTTCGGCCCGTGACCTAAGGTGTGTTTTGGATTTTGGCCCCCTGTGTGGTTGAGTTTGACCCTCCTGGTCATTGTGTTCCAAGTACAATCTGTGGACAATTTTATACTAGTATGTGTTTTTCTTTAATAGAATGTGAGTCTTTGCAGTTGAGGAGAGTGGAAATTTTACTGTCTAAGTGGCACCTCAAATAAATTAACTTTTTGCTAGTTTTTTTTTTACATACTGTATAAATATTTCATTGTGTTTGTCTCAAATCCTGTTCACAGTTGGTGCCATTTTGTTCTTTCTGCAGGCTCAGTCCCTGACCCCTCCAGACTACAGTCTGCGCTGGTCTGGTCTTTCTGTCACAGTGGGCGAGGTTCTGGAGCGCAGCTTACCTAACACCAACAGAACAGACTGGTATCACGCTGTGACTGGGATGAGCAAGCGGGAAATGATCCGAAGTGCAGCTAAAGCTCTAGCTGGGCTCTACAAACAGCAGCTGCCCCCCAGGACTGCATGAGCACGAAGGATTCTGGTCGTGTCACAGAGAAAGGTTTAGACACCAGAGAAGAAATCAGCCAGAGGGGGAGAAAATGTCCTAAAACTGATCTTATTTTATAAAGCATACATACTTACAGTTTTTTCCACTGTTACAAATGTAAAGGTGTCCTCAGCAGGTCTTCCTGAATCTCTCTAAATGCTCCCATGTTTTATTGCAATTATTTCTATTAAATTACATTGGTTTTTTTTTACTTCTCAAAATGTGATTTCATATTTTAATGTTTAGTTTTACTAAACAAACTTATGTCATTGTAGATCATTTCTTAATTGTGTTATTCTCTGAAATTCTTTTGCACAAAGTACAAATCTGCTTCCTAAACAAATTTAAATCATGTCAAATAATCTAGGAAAACACATCATTGTTTTCTCTTTTTTAATGTGTTTTACATTTTTTTCTAAATCCATACTCCAGCATGTATCTCATTTTTCAACACTTTAAAATATAATTCTAGATCTGTAATTAACATAATTGTCTGTTTTTTACAAATAAATCCTGCATTGCAAAGTTGCTCTTATGTACCTGCTTCTTTAAATTTAATAATTTAAATGATACCTAGACACAGGGCCGGCCCAGGGCGTAAGCGACCTAGGCGGCCGCCTAAGGTACCATCTGCTGGAGGAGACGCCAAGTTACAATGATTTTTTTTTTACAGCTTGACACACCACTCATTTCATTTAAAAATGTTTTAAAAAGGTAATAATTAAAACCGTTCAAAAGTATCTCAAAAGTATAACATAATCGATAACTTTTCCTGGTGCTGCGCCCCTCCTTGTCTGGCACAGCCCCTGTTGAAGCTAGGTAGGTGGTGCGCAGTATTAACTGTTAGTGCTTCTTTAAAACTTTAAGGATGAAAAAGCAGCAAAACAAGCCCTTAGGGACAGCCTTAAGGTCAAAAAGAAAGAAGGAAAAACTGACCTAAAACAGAGGTTTGTCTGGGTTTTTTTACATTCAATTGCTTTGGAATTGAATGTGTTTCAGTGAAAAAAAAAATTCTTGTTTTTGGTTGGAAAAGAAGAATTTGGTAACACTTTTTGATAAGATTCCTTAATAAGTTTTCTTAACACATTACTTACATTATTAATGTGTTTATAGGGTGTTGTTAACACATTTATAAGCACAATAAGCCGAATAAGCTTCATTAACATACTTGGTAAGATTAATTATTATCTAAAGTGAGACCATTGACTACACAGAACAAAGTAACCAAGTCCTTACAATCTTACAAATGTGTGTGTGTGTGTGTGTGTGTGTGTGGGGGGGGGGTGTTGAGAGTGTTGCTCCGGTGTGGACACCCCATGCTGAACGCACGTTCATGAACTTGTGTTGAGCGCCTTCTTGAACACACACGCGTGCGCGCACACATGCGTGAAGTACCTGACGCTTTTGTAACTTTCTATGTCCAGCCTCTTTCATTTTGAAGAAATTTGTTCCGGTGTCAGTGGGCCGGTGCAGGGCCGTGTTCTCCTGTCGCCGGTGTTGTGTGACGTCACAGTGAGGCGCGTGGCAGCGCGGTGTGAACCCGGACTCCCGCTCGGTAACATGGCTCTGTCTCTGAGTCTGTGCTTCCTCTCAGCTGCGGTCTCTGGACTTGTCTGCGCGCTCGTCCTGCAGCCTCTCTGCTTCCCGTACTTCTGGCGGGACCTGCTCTTCCTGCTGAAGGTGGTTCGGTCCGGTGTGAAGCTGGAGCTCTACAGGTGGAGGCGCGACGTGCGCACAGTCCTCGATAGGTTCGTGGAACAGGCGCGGCGCATCCCCGACAAGCCGTTCATCATCTACGATGGAAGCGCGCGCACCTACCGGGACGTGGACCGGCGCAGCGAGCGGCTCGCCCGCGTGTTTCTGAACACGGCGGAGCTGAAGAAAGGAGACTGTGTCGCCATGCTCATGAACAACGAACCGGATTACCTGTGCGTGTGGTTCGGTCTGGCTAAGGTGGGCTGCACGGTGGCGTTCCTCAACACGAACATCAGATCCAGATCTGTGCTGCACTGCCTGGACTGCTGTGGAGCCAGAACCCTGATCGTGGGTTCAGGTAGGCCTGTCTGTTTCTGGGAATGAAACCATCAGAGGGATGGAGGTCGTCTGGGTCAGAGTGGAAGAAGTTGTGGCCACTGAGGCATCTATTTACTATTTTATGTTTAATTTTTATTTTTGAACAAGAACAAAAACCAAACAGATAAAAAGTAATACAAGAAATGATCTCATGAACAATCTCAGATGTTGCTAAAACTTATCAAGTCTAAGCCCCTTTTTCTTTACAAATATTTCTTTATCTATACAGAGTAATTCAACACAAAATAAAGTCCATTTGTTGAAAAGAACAGCAAAATAACAATTTTGTACATTTATATATACACTAACAATGTGTATAAATTAGGAGTGTGAACATTAATGCACGCGATTAATAAAAAAGAATAAAAAATAGGGCCAGGAATCGATTATAAAATTAACTAATTCATCACAAATCTGGAAAAAAAAGTTTTTTTAATTAATTGCCTTTTTTATTTTTAGTTACAGTATTTGCCTGTCACTTATCCGCAAATAATCATTATATAAAATCACACACAAAATTGTACATTTAGAACATTTATTTTGAACCCTTTGGAACCTATATTTGAATTTTCTGTATTTTCATTTTGAAAGACTACCTTCTGCTTATTTGCTATTATCTTATTAAGTACAACCTCTCCTTTGTGACACTAACTTTATTTTGGGATTTTTCTGTTATATTCACACACTAGACATAAAATTATGCAAAAACAGAAAATTCCATCTGGAAAAATGGGATTCATTTAGCTGTGGAAACCCTCAAAATGTTTAACAAACTGTTTTTACGGCATGGAATGAAAGTTTTAGTTGTAATTTTATTAAAACAACAAGATTAAAATTTGTCCACAAACTAATCAACATGTTTTTGAAAGAAAATACAAAAAAGTCCAGGCTAAAGTCACACCAGGCAGCCAAAAAAATAAAAAAATTCTCTCTGCTGTCTATCTGACAGTTTTCCTGGAATTGTGTTTTTCTTTTTTTCAGCTTTTTTTCTCATTCATTTTCTTTATTGTGTTTTTGAAAAATAAAACTTTTTTTGGAGAATTTAGATGCAGGTGGATTTCAGGTCGGTTCGACTGAAATCTCCACAGGTGTGGGCGTGTCTGTCCGTTCTAAACTGCTCACCTCCTGCAACGTCGGTGGGCGGGACTTTCACAGTGAACCGCAGAGTTTCTGCAATTTTTAGACAACGCAGGTGTTTGTTATTGGGGAAAATTCATGTCAGTCACCATCCCAAAATAAAATAATGGTTGCTTTTCTCTTTGTATTTCTAATAGCAGACAGCTCCATTAGGCTCCGCCCCCCATAGCATGTGCTCTGCTGCATTACATCCGTTAGATTGACGTTCGTTCTCTGCCTTATTTATTAAAATAAAAGATTGTTTGTGTCCGTAAACTACAAATTCATGCCAGATTATCTCCTTAATTTAATAAAACTTCAATCACAGAAGGTATGCGATGTATTCAATGTCAAAACTCCACGCAGAAATAAGACATCTCCACGCACGTATCACACATTCATAGCGGACAACTCAGACCAGCGCAAGCGCTTTCTGCTCCTGCGTGATCGTGTTTAAACCTCTCGCGAGCAGAAAAAGTGAGAGACTGTACTTCCGCGTACAGACAGAAGGCTTAGTCGCCTCTTCCCCGCGGGGATGGTAATCCATGGAGAGTCCGGGGTCGTGGCTATAGCCACCAGAATGTCGTGAGTGGAAAAAGTTGACTATAACCACTTGTTCACTCCGTTATCCTATCTTTAGGAGCTTGTGCCGAATGTAGATGTTGTTCCCCCAGCAGAATGTGTTCCAAACAAGTGTGAAGTGGGAGTTTTTACCATTTAAGTTAACTTGACATATGTTTTCTCTTGAAATGAGCCTCCAGTAAAGCAACTGCAACACCTGGTACTTTGGGGTTTGTTAAAGTCCTGGAATAAAAGGTGGGGGATTTATTTTAATTTACCAAAGACTCAAGACAACTTTGAAACTTGTATTTTTTAGCTAACAATAATGTAGAGATTTGGGATAAACCGTTAAAAAGTCATACACTAATTGCTTTTTGTGATTCTCCAATAATCTATGTCCTGAGAGTAAACTACAGCACTGAGACAACTCCCTTCAGACTCAATTTATCCTTTGGAGCAGAAAGATCAGTTTTTTTTAATTACATCTTGACCCATTGTCCATTTATCTTTAACATAAAAGAGTATTCTCTGTTCTAAAGTTTTCTTATCGGGGCATGTATGTTTAGCTTAGCTTTACTGTAGTAAAGTTCTTAAATGTCCCTTTCACGGGTTTTCACTAATCCAGGATTAACTCAAAGTTTCTATAAATCAGGAACTTTCGCATTTACCGAATCTTTATAAATGTTCATTGTCTGTAAAATATCTCCAGTCAGTTTAAATGTCTTTGTCCTCTAGATTGGACTTTTGTTGAACCCATTTAAATGTGATATAGAGTTTATTTAGAATTACCGTCAAAGCAGTTGTCCAACTTTCATTGGTATACAATAAAATTAAATGCAGCTGTTCCTGTGTGGGTCTTTACTTTGGCCAAGTGTGCTTTAGACTGCTTCCAGAAACCCTTTGACTCTGGAAGGGTGGATGGTTACTTGCCAGAGCAGCCACTTTTAGTAAGGCAGCAGATGTATTACTACATGAAGTAACAAAAATCAAATATTAATTAAATTACAAACAGAAATAATAAGAAGTTGCGGAAAACCACCCTTGAAACCAACAGCACAACTTGCACAAGTGTCGATCAAATGTGGTATATACCAAGGTGACGCTCTGCCCCCACTGCTGTTCTGCATAGGTCTGAACCCCCTCAGCCAAATAATCAATAAGACTGGCTATGGATGCCAACTCAGAAATGGGGCCACCATCTGTCATCTCCTCTACATGGATGACATCAAGCAAAACGCTAAGAGCGAGCGGGACATGCCTCCCTGATCCACACCACCAGGATCTACAGTACTGACATCCCAGAAGGAACAGTAGCAGACATTGAGGACAGTTACAAGTACCTAGTAATTCCACAGGCAAATGGCAACAAGGAACAGGCAACAAGGAAAGCTGCAACAGCCAAATACCTCCAACGAGTAAGGCAAGTCCTGAGAAGCCAGCCTAGTGGCAAGAACAAGACCCGTGCAATAAACAGTTACGCCCTGTCAATCATCAGATACCCTACAGGAATAATAAGATGAACAAAGGAAGAGATGCAGACCATGGATGTTAAGACTCGAAAGCTCCTCACCATACATGGAGGGTTCCATCCTAAATCCCTGAGACTGTATGCTAGGCGTAAGAAAGGAGACCGAGGACTAGTGAGTGTAGAAGCCACTATCCAGGATGAAACATCCAAGATGCATGAATATGTCAAGCTCAAGGCCCCAACTGACAGTGTGCTCAGTGAATGTCTCAGACAATGGAAAGCAGAGGATGCTGGAGGACAAAACCTCATGGGAGGACAAGCCACCGGATGGGATGTACCACCGGACAATAACTGAAGTGGCTGATATCAAGAAGTCCTACCAATGGCTAGAGAGGGCTGACCTGTGGGACTTCCAGATCCAGACGGACAGGATGCTAATGGAGAAACAACCCGACATTGTAGTGGTGGATAAAGAACAGAGGAACGTTGTTGTGGTGGATGTGGCAGTACCAAGCAATGGTAACATCAAGAAGAAGGAACATGAGAAACTGGAGAAATACCAGGGACTCAGAGAGGAACTGGAGGAAGCTTGGAAGGTGAAAATGACAGTGGTGCCCGTGGTAATTGGAGCACTCGGGGCTGTAACCTCCAAACTGGAGGAGTAACTACAGCAGATCCCTGGAAAGATCTCAGACATCTCAGTCCACAAAGGTGCTAGGAACAACTAAGATACTGTAGGACCCTCAAGGTCCCAGCACTCTGGTAGATGACCCGAGATATGAGGAGAAACCACTCGTGGAGGGTGAGAGGGGAGTCTCAGAAGAGTTTTAAGGCATCAAAACCACGTGTTTCTGTCTTGAAATATTCCTCACAGACCACCAGTGGACATTTTTCTTGAGAAATAGAAGGTGTTTTTCCTTCTTCTATTATAATTTTATTTATATTTTCAGATTTATTGGAGTGTCTGGAAAGCATTCTGCTTGATCTGCAACAGAAAAACATTCAAGTATGGACTATGAAGAGCCATATGAAGCACACACTAGTGCGCTCTTTGCTTGATCAGCTTGATGTAGAGTCAGACGATCGAGTACCTGCAGAGCTGCGAGCAA
The DNA here is from genome assembly GCF_002922805.2 of Oryzias melastigma. NCBI lineage: Eukaryota > Metazoa > Chordata > Actinopteri > Beloniformes > Adrianichthyidae > Oryzias > Oryzias melastigma. The sequence continues at coordinate 25,516,662 of NC_050523.1, read as the reverse complement.
CCACCGCCATCGATACTCCAATGATGTACATCTTTACCTCTGGAACAACAGGTAAGTAAACCTGTTTCTTTTCTTCAAATTAAAGAACATTTTTGAAAAATTGAACTTAGGTTTATAAGCACTTTTCTGCGCTCGCAATCAGCTCAAATGGCCGTTCATGTGCAGCTTGCAGAGAAAAAAGACAGTTAATGAAAAAGAGCAGGACTCCCGGGAAGAAGTCAGAAGGGAAACAGTCTCGAAACTGCACTGTCACCCATGACTGATATCACGGTAGATTGGTCAAACTGGAATGAAAATATAACGTTACAGGGTGAGGAACAAATCTCGGTTTTGCTTGAATTTGTGTTATTAGTTGTGATCGCAACCTCACAAAATTCTGGAAGGACTGACTAATGTGAAAATTTTAAATCTGAAATTTTTCATAAATAATAAAGGGTAATCTTACCAATTTCAACAGAAAAATGTACAATATTTATTTGATGAATGTCCTGCTGAACTGTATTTTAATTTCCTCTCTTAGATCGTTCACAAATCAAAATACCAATATGAATAATCCTTCAATATTTTAGGTTTTCTTGAAAATATCAACCTTTCATTTGAGCAGATATTATTCTAACTGGTTCTATTTTGATTGATGTTACAAAACAAATGTTTACCCCATAAAGAACCCTTGTATATATGATGGCACAGCCCGATGTCTTTTTTTTTATTATTATTCAACCGATGGATAAGAACGTCGTTATAAGCATCCGCTAGGCTTCTTATAAAATTGTTGCTCTGTTGTACTAACTTTATTTATTTTACTTGGTTAATATTGCTGGCAGGCTCACTAGTGTGTTTTACAAGCTATTTCCAATGCTTCTGTTTTTCCTCCAAAGGTTTTATATTTCTAATTTCAGTTGCAGATATTTTCCTGTCATGAATCATTTGGAGGTTTTTTCCTTCCTCTCCGGATGAAAATTTTCATTTTGTTCTGCAAACAATTATGACAAAAAGACTTAAATGTTGCCTCTTGACCTTATCACCTCATGTTACTTATTTTTTATGTTTTCATATTGTTTTTCAGGGCTCCCTAAAGCTGCAGTGATCACTCACCTTCAGAGCCTGAAGGCAGCATCTGGATTCTGGGCATTTGGAGCGACTGAATCAGATGTGATTTACACGGCTCTGCCTCTTTACCACAGTGCAGCCTCATTGGTAGGAATAGGAGGAACCATTGAGCTTGGTAAGCTTGGGTGACTTAGAACTTGATCAATTTAATACTTGCTCTTTAATAATTTTATAAAATGTAAAGCAAAGTTCCCTGGTAGCTTTTCCATGCAATCCTAATGTGTGAATCTCCTGCTTGCCAAAGACGACTGAAGCTTTCTTCAAGCTCTTACAACCATTTCTGACTCAACTATCGTGTTGATGTTTTTGCCAAACACTACAAAGCAAGCAGAAAGCTGTATTCAGGTTGACTGAATGTTCTAACTAGTTGTGTTTTTCTAACCAGCTGTGGGGAAAGGCTCCCTTCATTTAGGTAGTTCTTCATCTTGCCTGTCTGGGACTGTGTCTCTGTCCCCTAACTCAAGCTCTGCAGTGGAATGAGTGGCTGCAGCAGCTTCATCATGTACCTCTCTTGGCCTGTTTCCTGTCTCTGTAACTCTCAGCTCTTCCTCTGCCTCTCCATCCACCTGCTGCAGCTCAGCTGTCTCTCTGCTCTGTCTGTCTTGAGCTCATCTTTTTTTATCTCCATCAGTCTCTCCTTCTATCTGACCCTTCAAGAGAAAACATATTGAATAATAACTGATCCAACAAAGAGGCTGATGTTATGACTTATGCTCTCACACCACAGAATGTGAGCTTTAAACTCAATCTAATGATGAACAGATTGGACTGTACATTTACTCATTAACTCAGTCATTTGAAGTGCATTTCGGAGGATTGATTAGTGTCAAGTGAGGAGTGGCTGAAACAAGTTTATTTTACAATTATACGATCACCTCATTAAAAAAATAGATATATAGCATTACCTGTGATAATGCTAGTGTGAATGATGTTAAGCTGAATTTGACCGCTGAAAACGCTGAAGCTGATAGCTGAAAATGCTGAAATTAATGGCAAGCTGAAATATTAGCTAAACTCAAAATTTGCCTAAAAAACTAAAAAAAAAAACTAAATTAGCAAAAAAAAAAAAACAGCTATCATGTAGCTGAAATATTGGCCAAACTCCGAAATAGCCTAAAAAAACGGACAAAAATCTAAATGAGCAAAAACAACTAGGATGTAGCTGAACTTAGCAGCTTAGCTAAACTCCAAAAAAGTTTGCAAACGCAAAAATATATTTTTATTTGCAAATTAGGATTTTTTTCTTCTTAACACTTAAATTTTGTTTGCAACTTAGAAAATTTTGATCTCAAAAATGGGACTTTTGCTTGCAGTATGGTGGCACAAAAATCACTCCGTCGATTGGCTGTCAATCAGACTCTTCTGTGAAATAAAGTTCAATCTATATTTTTGCATTTTAAACACATTTGTTTTAAACATATTTATTGTTACTTTCTTTGGTCAAGAAAATAATCCTTTGTAATAAGCCTAACCTTTCTGTATTATGACAGGTGCAACTTGTGTCTTAAAGAAAAAGTTCTCAGCATCACAATTTTGGCCTGACTGCAGAAATCATGGAGTGACAATATTCCAGTATATTGGTGAACTTTGCAGATATCTCTGCAACCAGCCTAAGGTATGACTTTGTTTGACATTTACATTTAAACCTAAATGTAGTGTTTATTTTTAAATCAAGTACTTTAGGAAAATCTAAAAGTTTGAATTGAATCTTTTTTTTTTTTTTTATTATCGTTTGCAAAAATTTAAAGAATAAAATCTTCAAAAGTCAAGGGCAAGTTTTTGGAATATTCATTATTTTATTTTATTTTATTTTGAAAGTATGAAAATAATGTATTTTATGTCTTGTTGTTGTTCAGGCTTAAAAAAATTGAACAAATGTTGCAACTTGATGACTAACACAGCCAGTAAATGAAGGTTAGACCTGTGGCCAACTCTTTCATCCTGAACCGTTGAGCTGCTCTGTTCTCAGCATTTTCTGAGACAAATAGTGGCTTTGTGCTGCTCATCATGATGCTCACACGGGCACAGTGAGCCAGTCAGGCAGATTGGCAAGGCTTAAGGTCCTCTTTGTTTGTATTTTGTTTGTCATTTGGCTTTGTGGGTGGAACACTCTGTCCATAAAAAAACAATAAAAAACGGAGCAGTCACAGGAGTTTAATAAAATAGTCTATGTGAAGAGAAACATGAGTCTTCATTACTGCTCATGAGAAGTGATTGTTTGATTTGATTTATTGCTTTATTTCAAGCATTAATTGTAGACATTTTAACAAAAAAAAATCACAGCTACTGTATATCCAACTCATTACAAAATAACAACATGTATTGATTATGAATTTTAAAAAAAAATGAACGTAAATGTTAATAATTCATGATCGTCAATAGAGATTTTTGTATCGATGCACAGAATATTAAGGTCACATTAAATGTTCATTAATTAAATATATTATTGTGTTTGTAAGCATATTTTCTTAAGGTTCTTTTAATAGGATTTTAATCAGCCGCCATGCTCTGTAAATTCCTCAGCGAATACTAAAAGACCGTTTGTAAAATGTACTTTGGCCCAAAAAAAGTGTTACACCTGATTGTTCTGCATCCGGTTTGGTGACGTCAACCACAAACGATTATTTTGATAGTCGACTAATCACTGATTTCTTTTTCCAATTAGTTGAGTAATCAGGTCATGTGCAAAGTGGATGTAAAACACACATCTTAATCATCATTAGCTTTAAACTAACTAAATATTAAACAATTAAGATGATAGTTTATGAAGCTTTTAATGAATAGTGCAGCTTCTGTCCTTCATTAGTTTATGGCATTAAAACAAGATTAAACTAAAAATATTGTATTACCTGCAATAATGCTAGTGTGAATGCTTTTTGCTGAAATAGTAACTGAAGATGCTGAAGCTTTTTGCTGAAAATGTTGACATATTTGACATTAATTGCTGCAGGGATTTACTGAAAATGCAAAAGCTGTTTGCAAAGTGCTAAAAGACTGGAAATGTTGTTACAGAACTATGAAAGAGCGCTGAGGTCGACCTAAATTTGTTTAAATTTTGTTGTAAAGTTGCTTAAAAATCCCTAATACATGCCAATTTTGCAAAAATATTTAGTGGGTTGCTTAAATACTAGCTCAACTCCAAAGTAGCCTAAACTTCGTCAGTAAATTAAATAAGTCAAAAACGTTAGCATGTTGCTAAAATAGAAGCTAAGCTCTAAATTAGCCTGTAAAACCTCAATAGATAACAAATTATCCAAAGACGTTAGCATGTTGCTAAAATATTAGCGATCCTCCAATTTTGTTCAACTTTACTGCACTCTGACTCCATATAATAATGTAACGACCAATCGACCATTAAATTAGTCGTCAACTATTTTATTAGTCGATTAGTCGTTGATTAGTTGTCGATTGACTGGTTGCAGCTGAAAAAAAGGCTACAGTGACTCAAATAGCCAATTATTATGACCGAGGTCTGCAGAAGAGGATCTCTGAACACACAACACATCCATCCTTAGTGCCCCTTCCGCCAATTTTAACCGCACCATAGACATGTAGGGCCGCTGGTGGGAGGGTGACGGGGCATCTCTGCGAGAAATCAGGAGATGCCCTGTTAAGGCCTTCTCACCAATTTTAACCGCACCCCTTTAGTACACACACCTCTAACACCACAAACATACACTCTAACAAGCAAACACGCACGCATCACACAAGGAAGGTGGGACCTTCGACCTTCTGTCCCCTACCCCATCCCTGGCGGGGGTGCGGGGAACCTCGGCCTGGTGGTCTAGTCTCTTGGGTGCCGGTCTCCTGGGCCCGGCGGTCTCCTCCCCACGCCTGGAGTGGGATCCCCGAGATTTAGCAGGGGATCAATCTACATCGGAGCCGGGGGGTGTCCAGGTCTTGGTGGTGCGGAATCCGGTCCCTGCTTTCAAGAACTAGTCCTCTCCTTAACTCCATCAGTGGGTGTGCCTGGTCGGGCCTTGTTTACAT
>NC_050523.1:25502592-25510691 GCF_002922805.2 Oryzias melastigma | reverse complement strand
TGTTTTATGATGTTGCTTCCCTCTGTTGCCATCTTATCTTCCCCCCCACCCCTCCCCCACCCTCTTCTTTTTTTCAGTCCGGTCCAACGACAAAGAAAAATAAATAAATAAGTAAATAAAACATAATCAATATAAATAAAGTTTAGCATTAAATACAACAGGGTTTATACTCAATAAATCCCTGTTGTGACAGTAAAATCTGCCCAACACAAGAAGCTCTCAGCCCACATCTGTTGGCTCAGCTGTTGGACAGGACAAGTTAAAAAAAAAAAAAACAACACATCCATCCTTACAACTGTCCAACCAGCATAAGAACACATCAGGTATCACTGCTGTCAGCTAAGAACAGGAAACTGAGGATACAATTCACACAGAATCACCAAAACTGGGCAATAGAAGATGGAAAAACGTCGTCTGGTCTGATGAGTCTCTATTTCTGCTGCTACATTCAGATGGTCGGGTCAGAATTTGGAGTCAACAACATGAAAACATGGATCCATCCTGCCTTGTATTAGTGGTTCAGACTGGTGGTGGTGGTTTAATGGTGTGAGGTTATTTTCCTGGTACACTTAAGGCCCCTTAATAGCAGTTGATCATGGTTCCAACACCACGGTCTACCTTGGTATTGCAGCTGACCATGTCCATCCCTTCATGACCATCTTCTGATGCTACTTCCAGCAGGATAAAGCTCCATGTCATAAAGCTGGAATAATCTTAGACCAAGGATAGGCCACTTCAGGCCTTGAGGGCCAGTGTTTGCATGATTTCTAGATATCCAAGCCGTACTCATGACTGATTTCTGGTTCAGATGTGTCCAGCCAAGAACATGCCAGAGCAGGGTTTGTTGGAAGACATTCAGGGATGCGGCCCTCGAGGCCTGGAGTAGTATATCCCCGTCTTAGACAAGTTTCTAGAACATCACACTAGAAACTACAACATGGACAACTGGACTCAAATTGGCTCCACACTCACCAGAACCCAACAGAACCTTTGAGATATGGTGGAACAGGAGATTACATCATGGATGTTCAGCTGACGAATCTGCAGCAACTGTGTGATGCTTTCATGTCACTATGGACCAAACGCTCTGAGGAATGTCTCCAGAACCGTGTTATGCCACCCATCAGTGCATCTTCTTAACCGCTTTGTCCTTTCGGGGTCGCGGCGGTGCCGGAGCCTCACCCAGACACTGCTGGGCCAATGCAGGATACACCCTGGACAGGTCTCCAGTCTGTCTCAGGGCCTCAATCACACACCTATTCACTCTCACATTCACACCTAGGGGTAATTTAGAGTCACCAATTAACCTATGAAGCATGTTTCTGGACGGTGGGAGGAAGCCGGAGTCCCTGGAGAAAACCCACGCATGCACGGGGAGAACATGCAAACTCCACACAGAAAGGCCCCAAATCCCCCAGCCGGGATTCGAACCGGGGACTTCCTGCTGTGAGGGAATAGAGCTCTAAGAGAATGTCCAAGAATTAGGGCAGTTCTAAAGTCCAGCCCGGTACTAGCAAGGTGGACCTAATAAAGTGGCCTGTGAGTGAATATACTTGTTTTAGAATTTTTGGTTGGTTGCTCTTTAAATGTTACCAACAACAACAACAACAACAACAAAAGATTAAAACAGAGTTCTCTAAAAGAAGTGATTGCATAGATTTAATCATGATTTTGCATACCCTTTTTGTTCAAGTCAAATGGATTCTTTATTTCCATTTGTATCACATTCTCATTTGTATGACAATTAATGCAATATTTTCTCAAACTTTATCTCTCTATCAGACAGAAATGGATCAAGCACATAAAGTAAGAATGGGAGTCGGGAATGGGCTGCGGCAAGATGTATGGCGAGACTTTCTGTTTCGTTTTGGAAACATTAAAATGTGTGAAATTTATGGCTCCACTGAGGGAAACTTGTGCTTTATGAACCACATTGGCAAGATTGGAGCTGTGGGACGTTCCAATGTCTTCTACAAGGTGAGTATCCAAAATCCAGGATAATACAGGGTCATTGCTACAAAATGAAATGAATGAATGATGTTGTGAAATGCAGAATTTATTACCAACCAAATTCTTCAGCATCTTTCTGACTCGGGTTGTAGTGCAGCGGAAATGATCAGTCAATCAACGATGGAGCTTCTGTCATGAGTGGGCCAGAGGTGGGGTTCAGGCATTATTGCAAAAGAGGGTAGGGAAAGATATTCCTTATATCCTCTGCTAGAACCACCAGCTGCATTTGGGAGTGGTCCATGCGACCTGTTCTGTCCACTGTTGGCCATGCAGAAAACTCCTCGACTCTTTGCCAGCCTGTGAGGAGAGCTCTTCTCAACATTTTGGACATAGCCATTGTAGGGATGGAAACAAGATTCTCCAGAAGCAATCTAGAGCTGATGAAAGCAGTTAATAGTCTTCAACCTCAATCTCACTCTTTTCTGGATGTTGTCATGTTAAAATGACATGAAGTGATAGTGACAAACTTTCCAATTGGATTCTTGTTTACAAAAACAATGTTGAAACTAGAGTTCAAAAAGACTGATGCTGGTGGCAACGTAGAGTTTGTAGATCTCTCCATCGTTTGCAAATATCTACATATAAAAACACCTTTCCACAGCTCTATGGTACATGTGACCTCCATTGTGATTGGTGGATCATCAACATCATGTGAAAGCTCTTTCTCTGCTTTGTCTCCAGTTCTTACCCCCTTCTGCTGCACCATGCTACATGCAAGGAAACATTTAGTTATCTTGGCTCATGAGAAGGCAATAACAAGAAGCCTGGATATGGAGTCGTTTGTTCAGACTTTTGCACAAAAAAACAGCTAATGCTGCAACGATTGATACAAAAGAATACACATAATACATAATTAAAAGACACTCAAGAATAGATAACTAAACAGATAGACAAACATTAAAATAAGTACATAAAAAGTGACAAAAAATTGTAAAATATATGTTTTTTTTATGAAAAATTCAAAAAAACTAAACCAAACATAAACTTCATAGTAAAAATGATACAAAGTGCGTACTAAATAAATAAGATTTTTTTTAAAAAGCCCAAAAAGAGATGGATAAACAGAGACAGACTCAAACTTTTAATTAACAAAAAATATCCAAAATGAATTAAAAAAAAAAAAAAAAACAAACAAAAAAATGACTGACTCACTCAAAAATTTTCAAATTAATTTCTAAAAGTTTAGCCTCAACAGGGGATGAGCCAGTGTGGCATCTGCCCTGGTCCCAAGCCCGGGTAGACTCGTGTCAGGAATGGCATCCTACATAAAACACTAAAGACAAATCAAGTGGATCACAGGAGACAGTAGTTAAAGCACAGTTAGCATCCAGTTTTATGCATTTTAGGGGCTTGGGAACATTTTAAACCCCAACCTCAAAGAATACCCACACACCCCTGCACTACATGAAACAAGGCATTTTATTTTTTGCTCCTATATAATATCCCTAGACTTTAAAGAAGCTTTTTTCTCCATTAGTTAGTCTATTGAAAAGAATAGCAATGCTGAGCCACAAAGAAGCTTTTCTGTTTGCCGTAGAACCACTAAGGATTTCTTCCACAGCTGCTGTAGCAACAAAGTTGCAACAAAAAAATACTTGCTTTAGTTTGATTATTGTCCGAATGCATCACCTATGTTACATAAATTCAAAGAAGCCAGTAATAAAACAATCATTTCTGAACACATTCAGTTTGTTTAACAATACGGATAATTCTAGAACACAGCGTTCTTACCTAACTCACTTTTTGTTCTTTTTGAAACTTACAAAATTTTACAAAGTTACTTATACAGTTTATCTTCTTTATAATTCAGATTCAACATTCCAACATCCATTAAACAGGAACGGTAACGGGTAATCTAGCTTAAAACAAAAATGGCTTTTGGGTCAAGGAACAAATACCACTTTATCTATTACAGAAAATACAAGAATGATCACCATATGATAAACAGAACTGTACTTTGGACAGATTTTTCATATTGACCTGCAGTCTCAAAAGAAAATAAAAAAAATATATGCATAAAGGAAAGTGTCGCTAAGGCCCAATCCGAATTCTTCCCTTCTTCCTTCCCCTCCATTTGAAGGGACACTTTAGTGCAAGTGTGTCCAGATAATTATTTTTTTGTTTGACCCTCCAAGCTGAGGGATATAAAGTTCTCCATGGGGAGGCTAAACCGCATCGCTGAGAAGTGCTTTCCTTCACGTGGGTGCGCTCTGAACCGCAGAAGTTTACATGTCAAATGGGGCTTTAAAAGTGCTGTATGTTGCCAATTTTTTGACAAATACATTTGTTTAATTTGTGAAATTATAGTCAAAAATCATCTGTGTGCTGTACAGGTTGAAACGAGGTATTGCAGTTAAATTTTGTGATGGTCAACTGGTTTAAGTCCAAGAAGTCCAGCTCCACTATAAAAGCCCCGCCCATTTTTGACTCTGTAACAGTTGGTTGTTAGCCTTTAGTGTATTACCTCTGTTAAAAATCTACTGATTGACAAAACTTTCCAGTGGACTTGTAGAACAGAGGTTGCATTTGGCATTGAATCCAGCAAACTCTGCCCTGGTGATGGATTTAATGAACATTTCACTCTGGATTGTTTGTTTAATATGTTAGCCTTTATTAGCTATGATGCTAGCAGCATTTTACCACTCTCAGACACGGGTTCCCTTTGCTCCTGCAAACCTTCATCTGTGCCGGCAGCCCCGCTGTCGAGCATTGCAAAAGCAGCGTCTTGAGCATTGATAGATATTACTGGATTGACCCTTGCCTAGTCGCTCCTATAGACAGAGACGTGCGCGCATAGGCGCCATTGCTATGCATTGCGTCGCATAAACAGAACGCAACTATTCCAATGTCAGACATGCAGGCATCAACCACAAAAATTGGGCTAGCTCCCTCATTTTCACAAAACATGGCTTGAATTAAAGCTTAGAAATCATTGATATCGTGGTATATTTATGTTTTTATTATCATTAAAAACTAAGCTGTAAATAGTGCAAGAACTCCCCCTTCTAGTGTTACAGGTAACACACTGCTGTCTAATTAACAGATTTTGCCTTTGTGCTAGAATCTAATCAACTGAGCTTGTAAATGTAACATATATCAATGGTCTTGAGCCAGCGGCTGGAAACAGTAAGGTTCTGGACCATGAGTGCCGGCCTCGGGAGAAGAGGGAGGCGGAAAATCCTCAACCTCCTCAGAAACTTCTGTGAAAAAACTTGCATCTCTTTTCCATTCCATATTTTTTGTTTTTTAATTGAACATAACAAAGACGAACCTCTCTCTATATTGAAGACTAGGGATGTCCCGATCAGGTTTTTTGGGCCCGATCCGATTCCGAGTCATTTGATTTTGTGTATCTGCCGATACCGAGTCCCGATCCGATACTTTTATAAGACATTTAAAACATGAATAAATTGAATAAGCAGATTAGTGTTGTCCCTTGTTTATACTTCATTAATCTTCTTTTATCATTAAAAACTTAAATAAAACACTTCTGTGAAGTAGTTTTAATAAACAAGTAAAATACAGCAAATATAAACTAGGAAAAAAATACAATGTTCTTGTTATATAAGTGATAATTAGTCATGTGATAAAGTTTAGTGACTTTAGCTTTAACATCTTTAGAGCTATTGAACATTTATGACCAAATGTGATTCCTGTCCTCATTTAAAACTCTTAAAAATAAATTATGATTTTGTTTTAGCATAAAATTTGATGAGTGTTCATGAATAGCTGATGTCATTATTAGTTTTAATTTATTAGTTTTTTTTATTTAGTTATTTTTAAGATTATGTACTTCTTCTTTAAGTTCTTAAGACATCACATTTTTGGTTTTATTACCACAGTAGTTAATTTCTTAACTCTTATTTCTCTGTCAGATAAATCAAACAGGCATATCAAAGGACAGCTCGGGTCCTAAGGAGTTAAATCACGGCGCTAGCATGTAGCAGTTAGCAGCTACTGTGTAGCCATATGTCTGCAGCATGAAGAGCTTCACATTAAAAAGAAACAAAAACTGTCCTTTTCTGTTGAAATGCCTTTAGAGGTTGTTGTTTGAGTTATGACAAACCAATAGAGACACTTGCTGTCAGTTTAAAGCGTTTTTAAAAGAGTTATTGGTCCCAGAAGTTAGCTTTCTAGCTAGCTTTGTTTACAAGTTAGCCTTCTGCTTGAGCTGCTGCATTTTCTGGTAATAACATTTTGTGATCTTTTCCTGACATGCAGACTTCTAGTGGAGTATTTATCCAGAATGATAAGATGAAATATAAAGCTCTAATCATGATGAGAATAAATGAAATATCCGATTCTGATCGGACAAAGGAGTCCAAATCCGATCGAGTCCCCAATCACGTGATCGGAACGGGACATCCCTGTTGAAGACCCAGCATATGCTACATAAAGCTAGCCTAACTGTCAGTCATAGATACAAGCCACACCTCCACTGCTCAGTCCAGCTCCACTAGGCCCGCCCCCTTTTTTGGCTTTTCTTTTTTAAAATCTGGTCTTAGAAGGGAGTCAGCCTCCAACTGCCCTATTTGGTTACCCTTTAAAGAAAACTGAGTTCCAGTGGGTTAAAATGATATGGTATTTATTGTGAAGGAATCGATGCAAGTGATGATAAGGAAGAATCAGCAGAGATTTGCCAATGCAAAAATATCCTATGTATTTAGGGGTCTGGTAGGAGTCAAAAATGTCTGTCTAGTTTGTGCAAAAAACAGTTTTACACAACTGAGAAAAGGCTTTTGTTTTCAGCTGCATGAAGAAGTGCTTTGTTTTACAGTCATGCCCGATTATGTTGGCTTTGTTACATTAATTAGATTAGGTCTCTCTAGCATGAAAACTCAGGACACAAAATGACATGCTGTCCAGAACTATGATTCAACCATTTAGCTGCTGGTGATGTGAATGAATCTAGAGGAATCCGTTCTCGGCTGTTCTAGGAGCAATCATCCAGGACGATGGTCTCTGCTATTCCATGCCAGCTTTTTCATGCAGTTACATAAAGTAGTGCTACTTTATTGACTAGAGAAAGTAATCCTCTCTTTTTCCCACCTCTGAAAGGAACTTCTTTGGTTTTTGTTCGTGCTCAATCAGCCTTCTAAGCAGCAAACTGACATTTGCACCTGCACAACCTTTGTTTGGTTGAGTTTCTGACCCACTGATTCAGATTTGTTAGATCAACACAATCACACCAAAATGGAGTCTTGGTGGATCTTGGTGTATCTGCTTTTCACATAAGGTAACCTGCATGGCATAACGATGCATGGGACAGACCTGGTTTTAACTCAGTTTTAGTTGGTCCAATTTAATTTCCTCAAATCTACAAAAAAAATAAATAAAAATGAGGCATTGTGGCATTTAAGTTTAACAGTCATATACTTTTTTTAGTCAAAAAATGTTATTTCATTTAATAGAGAACACTTTTTTATTAAGACATTAAGCATCTCGGCAAAACTGTAGAATTATGCAAAGGAATCAAAGCATTAAAGATGACATACACTTTTTTTTAATTATACTGGGAGATATTTATATATTTAATTGAATCTATGATGTTTGTTCAAATGTTTTATTCTAAAAGACTAAAACTCAAAGTTTTCTGTGAGGCCCAAAACAGTGCAAATAAATTAATCTAAAAGTTTTTTAAACATCCATAAATATTAGTTTTTTATAATCCGTGTAAATGCAGAGACCTTTGCACACGTACCGTATTTTCCAGACTATAAGTCGCGTTTTTTTTCATAGATTGAATGTCCCTGCGACTTATACTCCAGTGCGACTTATATACGAATTTTTGATGATGAGATATGGACCGTAAGTCTAGAGTGCCCTCTTATGGTGATCTATGCAATTACTTTATTTACTTTAGTTATTCAGACGTGACACAGAGGACGAAGAATTTAACGGATTTAGTGATATGGAGTGAGATCGCGTGCAATTAATTACAGTAAAGATACAAAGTTGATGAGTTCTTGAGGCTGTAGTTAAATAAAACTGTTGTGTTATGTAAATGCTACATCTTTTCGTTTTTTTCATGATGCTAATATGTGAATATGTGTTGACACATATTCAGCCTGTTTTCTATTCACTTATGA
>NC_050523.1:25483041-25495051 GCF_002922805.2 Oryzias melastigma | reverse complement strand
TTAGCCAAACTCCAAAATAGCCTAAAAAATCTGAAAAAGTCTAAATGAGCAAAAACAGCTAGCATGTAGCTGGACTTAGCAGCTTAGCTAAACTCCAAAAAAGTTTGCAAACGCAAAAATATATTTTTATTTGCAAATTAGGATTTTTTCTTCTTAACACTTTAAATTTTGTTTGCAACTTAGAAAATTTTGATCTCAAAAATGGGACTTTTGCTTGCAGTATGGTGGCACAAAAATCACTCCGTCGATTGGCTGTCAATCAGACTCTTCTGTGAAGTTTCTTGTGTGCAAAACTGGCCAGCTTGACAAATTTACCATTATTTTGATTTTTTTAGACTCTCAATTTCTGGATTCACTTTTCCACAAGGATTTGAACTTTGAAAGCAGTTAGGCAAGACAAGAGTGTGAAAATGTTAATGACTGTCTTAAAAATTGTATAAATCATGTGAGAGGTTTTCCAGGCTTAAAACAACTATAGTTACAGTAAAAACTAAAGATGATTTCTTTGAACCTGTTTAAAAGGACAGAGAAGACAGACAGACAGACAGATAGTCTTTATTTATCTGCCACAAGGTGATTTTTTAAACAAGTGTGAAAATGAAATAAAGTTCAGTCTATATTTTTGCATTTTAAACGCATTTGTTTTAAACATATTTATTGTTACTTTCCTTGGTCAAGAAAATAATATTTTGTAATAAGCCAAACCTTTCTGTTTCATGACAGGTGCAACTTGTGTCTTAAAGAAAAAGTTCTCAGCATCACAATTTTGGCCTGACTGCAGAAATCATGGAGTGACAATATTCCAGTATATTGGTGAACTTTGCAGATATCTCTGCAACCAGCCTAAGGTATGACTTTGTTTAGCATTTACCTTTAAACCTAAATTTAGAGTTTATTTTTAAATCAAGTTTAATTCACAAATATTTTTGGAAAATCTAAAAGTGTGAAATGAATCTTTTTTTTTTTTAATCATCGTTTGCAAAAATTTAAAGAATAAAATCTTTAAAAATCGAGGGCAAGTTTTTAGACTATTCATTATTTCATTCATTTTATTTTATTTTATTTTGAAAGTGTGAAAATAATGTATTTTATGTCTTGTTGTTGTTCAGGCTTAAAAAAATTGAACGAACGTTGCAACTTGATGACTAACACAGCCAGTAAATGAAGGTTAGACCTGTGGCCAACTCTTTCATCCTGAACCGTTGAGCTGCTCTGTTCTCAGCATTTTCTGAGACAAACAGTGGCTTTGTGCTGCTCATCATGATGCTCACACGGGCACAGTGAGCCAGTCAGGCAGATTGGCAAGGCTTAAGGTCCTCTTTGTTTGTATTTTGTTTGTCATTTGGCTTTGTGGGTGGAACACTCTGTCCTCAAAAAAACAAAAAAACGGAGCAGTCACAGGAGTTTAATAAAATAGTCTATGTGAAGAGAAACATCTTCATTGCTGCTCATGTGAAGTCATTGTTTGATTTGATTTATTGCTTTATTTCAAGCATTAATTGTAGACATTTTAACAAAAAAAAAATCACAGCTACTGTATATCCAACTCATTACAAAAATAATAAAACACATTGATTATGAATAAAAACAAAAAAAATGTTAATAATTCATGATCATCAATAGAGATTTTTGTATTGATGCACAGAATATTAAGGTCACATTAAATGTTCATTAATTAAATATATTATTGTGTTTGTAAGCATATTTTCTTAAGGTTCTTTTAATAGGGTTTTAATCAGCCGCCATGCACTGTAAATGTCTCAGTGAATACTAAAAGACCATTTGTAAAATGTACTTTGGCCCAAAAAAACAAAATACATGATTGTTCTACGTCCAGTTTGCTGACATCAACCACAAACGATTATTTTGATAGTCGACTAATCACCGATTATTTTTTCCAATTATTTGGGTAATCAGGTCATGTGCAAAGTGGATGTAAAACACACATCTTAATCATCATTAGCTTTAAACTAACTAAATATTAAACAATTAAGATGATAGTTCATTTAACTTTAAATGAATCGTGCAGCTTCTGTCCTTTATTAGTTTCTGATATTAAAACAAGATTAAACTAGAAATGTTGCATTACCTGAAGTAATGCTAGTATGAATGTTTTTTGGTGAAAGTGGTCGCTGAAGATGCTGAATCTTTTTGCTGAAAATGTTGACATATTTGACTTTAATTGCTGCAGGGATTTACTGAAAATGCAAAAGCTATTTGCAAAATGCTAAAAGACTGGAAATGTTGTTACAGAACTATGAAAGAGCGCTGAGGTCGACCTAAATTTATTTAAATTTTGTAGTAAAGTTGCTTAAAAATCCCTAATACATGCCAATTTTGCAAAAATATTTACTGCGTTGCTTAAATACTAGCTCAACTCCAAAGTAGCCTAAAATTCGTCAGTAAATTAAATAAGTCAAAAACTTTAGCATGTTGCTAAAATAGAAGCTAAGCTCTAAATTAGCCTGTAAAACCTCAGTAGATAACAAATTAGCCAAAGACGTTAGCATGTTGCTAAAATATTAGCGAACCTCCAATTTTGTTCAGCTTTACTGCACTCTGACTCCATATAATAAAGTAACGACCAATCGACCATTAAATTAGTCGTCAACTATTTTATTAATTGATTAGTCGTTGATGAGTTGTCGATTGACTGGTTGCAGCTGAAATAAAGGCTACAGTGACTCAAATAACCAATTATTATAACCAAGGTCTGCAGAAGAGGATCTCTGAACACACAACACATCCATCCTTACAACTGTCCAACCAGTATAAGAACACACCAGGTATCACTGCTGTCAGCTACAGGAAACTGAGGATACAATTCACACACACTCACCAAAACTGGACAATAGAAGATGGAAAAATGTCGTCTGGTCTGATGAGTCTATTTCTGCTGCTTAATTCAGATGGTCAGAATTTGGAGTCAACCACATGAAAACATGGATTCATCCTTCCTTGTATCAGTGGTTCAGGCTGGTGGTGGTGGTTTAATGGTGTGAGGTTATTTTCGTGGCACACTTTAGGCCCCTTAATACCAGTTGATTATGGTTCCAGCACCACAGTCTACCTGAGTATTGTTCTGACCATGTCCATCCCTTCATGACCACAGAGTACCATCTTCTGAAGCTACTTCCAGCAGGATAAAGCTCCATGTCATAAAGCTGGAATCATCTTAGACCAAGGATAAGCAACTCCAGGCCTTGAGGGCCAGTGTCTGCATGATTTCTAGATATCCAAGCCGTACTCATGACTGATTTCTGGTTCAGATGTGTCCAGCCAAGAACATGCAAGAGCAGGGTTTGTCGAAAGACATGCAGGAATGCGGCCCTCGAGGCCTGGAGTAGTATATCCCTGTCTTAGACTAGTTTCTAGAACATGACACTAGAAACTAGAACATGGACAACTGGACTCAAATGGCCTCCACAGTCACCAGAACTCAACAGAACCTTTGGGATGTGGTGGAACTGGAGATTACATCATGGATGTTCAGCAGACAAATCTGCAGCAACTGTGTGATGCTTTCATGTCAATATGGACCAAACGCTCTGAGGAATGTTTCCAGAACCGTGTTATGCCATCCATTCATGCATCTACTTAACCGCTTTGTCCCTTTTGGGGCCATGGGGGTGCCGGAGCCTCACCCGGACACTGCTGGGCCAACGCAGGATACACCCTGGACAGATCACCAGTCTGTTACAAGGCCTCAATCACACACCTATTCACAATCACATTCACACCTAGGGGTAATTTAGAGTAACCAGTTACTATGAAGCATGTTTTTGGACGGTGGGAGGAGGCTGGAGTCCCCGGTGAAAACCCACACATGCACGGGGAGAATATGCAAACTGCACACAAAAAGATCCCCAGTTGGTGGTTCTGTTTCAGGTCTCCCAGCCGGGATTTGAACCGGGGACTTCCTGTTGTGAGGGAATAGAGCTCTAAGAGAATGTCTAAGAATTAGGGCAGTTCTAAAGTCCAACCCGGTCCTAGCAAGGTGGACCTAATAAAGTGGCCCGTGAGTGAATATACTTATTTTAGAATTTTTGGTTGGTTGCTCTTTAAATTTTACCAACAACAACAAAAAAAAAGATTAAAACAGAGTTCTCTAAAAAATGTGATTGTGTAGATTTAATCATGATTTTGCATACCCTTTTTGTTCAAGTCAAATGGTTTCTTTATTTCCATTTGTATGTCATTCTCTTTTGTATGATAATTAATGCAATATTTTCTCAAACTTTATCTCTCTATCAGACAGAAATGGATCAAGCACATAAAGTAAGAATGGGAGTCGGGAATGGGCTGCGGCAAGATGTATGGCGAGACTTTCTGTTTCGTTTTGGAAACATTAAAATGTGTGAAATTTATGGCTCCACTGAGGGAAACTTGTGCTTTATGAACCACATTGGCAAGATTGGAGCTGTGGGACGTTCCAATGTCTTCTACAAGGTGAGTATCCAAAATCCAGGATAATACAGGGTCATTGCTACAAAATGAAATGAATGAATGATGTTGTGAAATGCAGAATTTATTACCAACCAAATTCTTCAGCATCTTTCTGACTCGGGTAGTAGTGCAGCGGAAATGATCAGTCAATCAACGATGGAGCTTCTGTCATGAGTGGGCCAGAGGTGGGATTCAGACATTATTGCAAAAGAGGGTAGGGAAAGATATTCCTTATATCCTCTGCTAGAACCACCAGCTGCATTTGGGAGTGGTCCATGCGACCTGTTCTGTCCACTGTTGGCCATGCAGAAAACTCCTCGACTCTTTGCCAGCCTGTGAGGAGAGCTCTTCTCAACATTTTGGACATAGCCATTGTAGGGATCGAAACAAGATTCTCCAGAAGCAATCTAGAGCTGATGAAAGCAGTTAATAGTCTTCAACCTCAATCTCACTCTTTTCTGGATGTTGTCATGTTAAAATGACATGAAGTGATAGTGACAAACTTTCCAATTGGATTCTTGTTTACAAAAACAATGTTGAAACTAGAGTTCAAAAAGACTGATGCTGGTGGCAACGTAGAGTTTGTAGATCTCTCCATCGTTTGCAAATATCTACATATAAAAACACCTTTCCACAGCTCTATGGTACATGTGACCTCCATTGTGATTGGTGGATCATCAACATCATGTGAAAGCTCTTTCTCTGCTTTGTCTCCAGTTCTTACCCCCTTCTGCTGCACCATGCTACATGCAAGGAAACATTTAGTTATTTTGGCTCATGAGAAGGCAATAACAAGAAGCCTGGACATGGACTCATTTGTTCAGATTTTTGCACAAAAAAACAGCTAATGCTGCAACGATTGATACAAAAGAATACACATAATACATAATTAAAAGACACTCAAGAATAAATTGCTAAACAGATAGACAAACATCAAAATAAGTAAATAAAAAGTGACAAAAAATACGTAAAATGTTTTTTTTTGAAAAGACAAAAAAACTAAACCAAACATAAACTTCATAGTAAAAATGATACAAAGTGCGTACTAAATAAATAAGATTTTTTTAAAAAAGCCCAAAAAGAGATAGATAAACATAGAAAGACTTAAACTTTTAATTAACAAAAATATACAAAATGAATTAAAAAAAAAAATGACTGACTCACTCAAAAATTTTCAAATTAATTTCTAAAAGTGTAGCCTCAACAGGGGATGAGCCAGTGTGGCATCTGCCCTGGTCCCAAGCCCGCGTAGACTCGTGTCAGGAATGGCATCCTACATAAAACACTAAAGACAAATCAAGTGGATCACAGGAGACGGTAGTTAAAGCACTGTTAGCATCCAGTTTTATGCATTTTAGGGACTTGGGAACATTTTAAACCCCAACCTCAAAGTATACCCACACACCCCTGCACTACATGAAACAAGGCATTTTATTTTTTGCTCCTATAAACTATCCCAAGACTTTAAAGAAGCTTTTTTCTCCATTAGTTAGTCTATTGAAAAGAATAGCAATGCTGAGCCACAAAGAAGCTTTTCTGTTTGTCGTAGAACCACTAAGGATTTCTTCCACAGCTGCTGTAGCAACAAAGTTGCAGCAAAAAGTACTTGCTTTAGTTTGATTATTGTCCAAATGCATCACCCATGTTACATAAATTCAAAGAAGCCAGTAATAAAACAATAATTTCTGAACACATTCAGTTTGTTTAACAAGACGGATAATTCTAGAACACAGCGTTCTTACCTGGAGTTCAAAACAAAAAACACCTGTTAAACTTGTTACAATCCCAACCGAGGGGAAGGGAGAATAAGGTGTAACATAAAAATAAGAAACCCAGACTGGAGCACTGTGGTAGTGTGCAGCTTTTAATTTGCTGTTAGCCGCAAATTAACATAACAGGTTGCAACAAAAGAAAACAAGAAGGGTTAAACAAGAGGGTTAAATGTCTACAGAACAGCAACACAAATTCTCTCCACATGAGAGTCAGACTGAGACCCACCAGGTCTATAAAGTATGCCTAAAACACAAACTTTCACAGTCTCTTTTAACAATGAGCTCCACCACCAAAGTCCACAGAAAAAAGGGACAGGAGCTGAATGTTTGAGTTCACACCATGGGCAAGCTGACCACCAGAAAGGGTGTTACAAAAGCTGCCAAATCTGTCTTCTTCTTCTTCTTGTTTTATGGCGGGTGGCATCTAACTTAAAGGTGCATTTCCGCCACCTACTGTGCTGGAGTGTGGGTCGGAGTATTGAAAGAAAACAAAGGAACGAAAACAAAACAAAAAAAAAAACTACTATAATGGGCAACTACTATATTCTTGTTATCAAACCACTATGCCTTAGAAATTCCAACACAAGTCTGCATTTTCCTTCCTCTCCACTCAATAAATTCTTAGGACTAACATATCCGCCTCCACTTTTCTTTAAGCTTTCTTTGAGGTGCCTTCTGCTTACTGAATGCTTAGTGCAGTGACAAAGTACATGTTCCACTGTTTCCTTACCCTGTCCACAATCACAAAGACCTGTTGGATGTTTCCCTAACAAATGAAGTGTGTTATTGAGACCTGTATGACCCAACCTCAGCCTAGACATTATTTTTTTATCTCTACTATTCAGTCTGATATTGTTCATTTTCCCTATACTTCCCTGAATTTTTCAAATTCAGGGAAGTATCCGTACCCGTCTAACACTGGCATTGCCATTCTTCCTTTATATGCGCCTTAATAATGTTTTTAACTTCAGGTGTACTGACGGGTATCTCTATGAACGATCTCTGCTTTAAGGACTGTTTAGCATGACATTCGGCCATCTCATTTTCTTCAACTCCTTTGTGTGCTGGAACCCAAAGAAACCGTACCTCCGTTTTTAACTGTTCCAATCTGAACAAAGTTTCATATATTTCGTATTAAATATCAAATCTACTATTGGTCACTAGTGACTTCACTGATGATAGTGCTGATAGAGAATCTGAGCATATTATTCCCTTCTTAATTCTATTACGTTCTAACCACTGTAGACTAAACGACATTGCTAACATTTCCACTGTATAAACTGAGAGATGATCTGGTGATCTTTCCCTGAAATAAAGTCCCAGTTGCGGTATCACGAATGAAAAACCTGTTTTTCCTTCTCCTGTTTCTTTTGAACCATCTGTGTAAATTAGCAAAAATGAATTATGAGCAGTTTTTAGTCTATCTTCAGTGATTTTGTCCCAGTTACCCTTCCCTTTACTACCTTCCATTCTCTCATGTATACTAAAGTCAACCAGTACTTCTGGAAGCACCCAAATTGGATTGACCGTATATAAAAACTTTCCTACATGATTCTTGTCATAAATTGACATCTCTCTAGCCCATCTTTGCAGTCTCAAGACGGCATTTCTGTTCCGTACACATTCACTCTCCCAGCATGAAGTAAGTGCCCTTTTCATAGGATGAGCCTCATCCTTGCACCCTTGAATACTTGCCCAATAATTTAATGACAACTGTTTAAACCTGAGTTGTAATGGCAGTTCTCCCATTTCCACTTGCACTGCTACTGTTGGAGTTGATCTGATTGCCCCACAGCATACTCTCAAAGCCTGGTTTTGTATTATTTCTATCTTTTTTAACAATGTCTTAGATGCTGAACCGTAGACAGTGCATCTATATTCCATAACTGATCTTATCATTGCATTATATATTTGTTTCAATGCCTGGGTACTAGCTCCCCACTCATACCCTCTCAAGCATCTCATTATATTAATAATTCTTTGGCATCTCTCCTGAATATTATCAATATGTGCTTTCCATGTTAGTCTTGAATCAAAAATAATTCCAAGATATCGAAAACTATTTACCTGTTCTAACTCCTCACCATATAGCCTTGAATTATCCATTACGCACTTTTTCTTTGTGAATACCATACTTTTCGTTTTTTCTACCGAAAACTTAAATCCCCAGTCATAGGACCAGTTTTCAACTATGTCAATTGCTTCTTGCATTTTCTTTCTTACATGTTTAATATTTCTACCCCTTTTCCATAGACCTCCATCATCTGCGAATAACGCTTTTCCAAATTCATTGCCCACATTCTGGAACACATCATCTATCATAATGGAAAACAAAATTGGGCTGATAACACTCGGGGTTCCATTATCCACAGTAGAGAGTGTGTTACCTATCCTCACCTGAATCTTTCTATTAAATAAAAAGTCCTTAATCCAATTAAACATTCTTCCTAGTACTCCTAACCTTTTTAGTTTAATTAATAATCCCTCCTTCCATACCATGTCATATGCTTTTTCTACATCAAAAAATACTGCTGTCAGACTTTCTTTATCAACTTGTGCTTTCCTAATTTCTGTATCCAGACAAACAACTGGATCCATTGTACTTCTGCCTTTCCTACTCCCACTCTAATGTTGAGACAGGAGTGTTTTACTTTCAAGGTAATACACAAGTCTTTCTGTAACCATTCTTTCCATTATTTTTCCTATATGTGACATGAGTGCAATTGGTCTATAGTTGCCTGGACAGCTTGAGTCTTTTCCTGGTTTGACTATTGGTACGATTATTGCTTCCTTCCAATTAGTTGGTAGCTTTCCCTGCTTCCATATTTCATTATATATATCTAATAATTTTAATTTCATTTGTTTCCCTAAGTGTTTTAACATTATATAACACATTTTATCTTTCCCTGGACTTGTCATGCCTGCTTTCCCCAGGGCTCGCTCCAGCTCAGAGAATGTAAATAGAGCATCCATTGTGGTCATTGTAGGTCCCCCTTCTTTGCTTCCAACATCTAAATTATATTTCCGTCTAGTGTCTTCTCTCCTTTGTCTACTAAGGTCTTTTCCAAATTCCTCCAGATGTCGTCCTCTCCATCGAGTAGATGGTGTAATCCATACGTTCACATGTCTCTCATTCATCAACTTCTTAGTTTCTTGAGAAAACTTTATCAAACTTTTAACCATTCGCTGAACTCTCTTTCAACTATGCGCCAGTCCCTGTTCCTCTCCCACTGCCAATTCTGGATGGGAAGTCACCCCTTTAAGCAGGTGTGGATCATCTGTCACTGGTCCTCAGCTGATGGCATGATGAGGTCCAGGTGTAGATGGGCGGGTCCACACTCTGCAGAGCTGCAGCCCTCAGCTCAGACACCTATAGAAGGAAAACTCACATGCACGCCAACTAATTCAGCCCAAACATCCAAACAAGCACAAACAATACACAAAGAGTGCCGGATACACCAGGGCCGTAACAAACTCTAACCTTTCATGGATCACTTATCAACAGATATTTCATAACTTATTTTACTGGAAATCATTAAACTCACTTTTTGTTCTTTTTGAAACTTCCAAAATTTTACAAAGTTACTTATAAAGTTTTTCTTCTTTATAATTCAGGTTCGAGATTCCAACATCCATGTAAACAGAAACGGTAACAGATGGGTAATCTAGCTTAAAACAAAAATGGCTTTTTGGGTCAAGGAACAAATACCACTTTATCTATTACAGAAAATACAAGAATGATCACCATATGATAAACAGAACTGTACTTTGGACAGATTTTTCATATTGACCTGCAGTCTCAAAAGAAAATGAAAAATATGTGCATTAAGAAAAGTTTCACTAAGGCCCAATCCGAATTCTTCCCTTCTTCCTTCCCCTCCATTTGAAGGGACATTTTAGTACAAGTGTGCCCAGATTTTTTTTTTTTTTTGACCCTCCAAGCGGAGGGATATAAAGGCTAAACCTCGTCGCTGAGAAGTGCTTTCCTTCACGTGGGTGCGCTCTGAACCGCAGAAGTTTACATGTAAATGTAAGCAATGACTTTTTTTGCAGCATGACCTTTTTAAAGCTATAAAACCGCTGTTGTGTCATGTATATGTAAGCACCAAAAGCTCTGCGCTAAAGCTAGCAGACGGCGATATTGATGATGTCATTGAATGACAGTGACATCCAAAATATGAGAGACTATTTTTCATTACTCTCCTTTTGGAGGGATAAATGAAGAAGAAGGGAAACATTTGGATTGAGCCGAACTCTCAAATTCTTCAAAATATATATTCCTGAATCCCAAATGTATTAAAAGTTTATGTGATATCTTGTAATATGCTGTGTAATGAACAGGAAAATAATATGGGATTATTTAGAGTGTAACCAAACACTAAATCAACTCTTTTTTTCTGTTGACCTCTATAAATGGGGCTTTAAAAGTGCTGTCTGTTGCCAATTCTTTGACAAATACATTTGTTTAATTTATGAAATTATAGTCAAAAATCGTCTGTGTGCTGTACAGGTTGAAACAAGGTATTGCAGTTAAATTTTGTGATGGTCAACTGGTGTAAGTCCAAGAAGTCCAGCTCCAGTATAAAAGCCCCGCCCATTTTTGACTCTCTAACAGTTGGTTGTAAGCTTTAAGTGTATTTCCTCAGTTGTTAAACATCTACTGATTGACAAAACTTTCCAGTGGACAGAGGTTGCATTTGGCATTGAATCCTGCAAACTTTGTCCTGGTGATGGATTTAATGAACATTTCACTTTGGATTGTTTGTTTAATATGTTAGCCTTTATTAGCTATGATGCTAGCAGCATTTTACCACTCTCAGACACGGGTTCCCTTCGTTCCTGCAAACCCTCATCTGTGCCGGCAGCCCCGCTGTCGAGCATTGCAAAAGCAGCATCTTGAGCATTGATAGATATTACTAGATTGACCCTTGTCTATTCGCTGCGATAGACAGAGACGTGCGCACACAGGCGCCATTGCTATGCATTGTGTCACGTGAACAGTACGCAACTGCTTCAATGTTAGACTTGCAGGCATCAACCACAAAAATTGGGCTAGCTCCCTCATTTTCACAAAACATAGCTTGTATTAAAGCTTAGAAAATCATTGATATCGTGGTATATTTATGCTTTTATTATCTATAAAAACTAAGCTGTAAATAGTGCAAGAACTGCGCCTTCTAGTGTTACAGGTAACACACTGCTGTCTAATTAACAGATTTTGCCTTTGTGCCAGAATCTATAGAACTGAGCTTGTAAATGTAACATATATACATATACATATATTAATCTCAAAGTTTTTTATACATATACCACGGGGGGCCGTGGTGCAGTGGTAGGGCGGTCGACTCCTGATCAGAAGTGAGCGGGTTCGACTCCCGCCTTGCCCACCCATGTGTCGAAGTGTCCTTGGGCAAGACACTGAACCCCGAATTGCCTCTGGTGGGAGGTTGGCGCCAGTGTTCGGCAGCGGAGCCACCACCAGTGTGTGAATGTGTGTGTGAATGGGTGAATGGGTCTGTGACTGTGAAGCGCTTTGGGCCCTCGAAGGAGGGTAGAAAGCGATGTACAAGTATACGCCATTTACCATTTATATATCAATGGTCTTGGAAAAAGTAAGGTTCTGGACCATGAGTGCCGGCCTCGGGGGAAGAGGGAGGTGGAAAATCCTCAACCTCCTCAGAAACTTCAGTGAAAAAACTTGCATTTCTTTTCCCGGTACCACTCTCCATATTTTTGTTTTTTAATTGAACATGACAAAGACAAACCTCTCTCTATATTGAAGACCCAGCTAT
>NC_050523.1:25474486-25482978 GCF_002922805.2 Oryzias melastigma | reverse complement strand
AAGGAGTCAGCCTCCAACTGCCCTGTTTGGTTACCCTTTAAAGAAAACTGAGTTCCAGTGGGTTATAATGAGATGGTATTTATTGTGAAGGAATCGATGCAAGTAATGATAAGGAAGAATCAGCAGAGATTTGCTAATGCAAAAATATCCTATGTATTTAGGGGTCTGGTAGGAGTCAAAAATGTCTGTCTAGTTTGTGCAAAAAACAGTTTTACACAACTGAGAAAATGCTTTTGTTTTCAGCTGCATGAAGAAGTGCTTTGTTTTACAGTCATGCCCGATTATGTTGGCTTTGTCACACTAATTAGATTAGGTCTCTCTAGCATGAAAACTCAGGACACAAAATAACATGTTGTCCAGAACTATGATTCAACCATTTAGCTGCTGGTGATGTGAATGAATCTAGAGGAATCCGTTCTCGGCTGTTCTAGGAGCAATCGTCCAGGACGATGGTCTCTGCTATTCCATGCCAGCTTTTTCATGCAGTTACATAAAGTAGTGCTACTTTATTGACTTGAGAATGTAATCCTCTCTTTTTCCCACTTCTGAAAGGAACTTCTTTGGTTTTTGTTCGTGGTCAATCAGCCTTCTAAGCAGCAAACTGACGTTTGCACCTGCACAACCTTTGTTTGGTTGAGTTTCTGACCCACTTATTCAGATTTGTTAGATCAACACAATCACACCAAAATGGGGTTTGGTGTGATCTTGGTGTATCTGCTTTTCACATAAGGTAACCTGCATGGCATAACGATGCATGGGACAGACCTGGTTTCAACTCAGTTTTAGTTGGTGCAGGGCAGGCAGCAGGCCTTAATCAGAGATGAAGCAGGGTCAGAAACAGAAGATCAGGTCCAGGTAGAAACGCTCGGTAATGCAGGAAAGGTGGCACAAACAATACTTCACACTGAGACTTTTTGCAGTGCTTAAGTGTCCTGTGAGTGATTGGCAAAGAATGAGAGTCAGCTGAGCGGCATTTAGGGAGTGTGCGCTGGGGGATGTAATGTCTTCAGAACTCTGGAGACTCCTCCTGCTGGTGACCAGCGGGGGAGACTCTCATATCCCATATACATTTGCAAATAGTTTCCTGTAGATCTCTCACACAGTCCAAACAATATCACAGGTTAAATGGTGATTCTAAATTGACTTTTGTTAGTGCTTGTGCTCATATGTGTGTGTGGCCTCCAATGGACTGGCGCACTGTTCAGGGGGTGTAGATAATTTGAATAAACCTTTTTTACATGACATCAGACAAAATGGTGAAATTGCCACTAGTGCGTAAAGTTACTTTTGGTTTTAGGGTTTAGAGCAGCAAAGCAGAAAAATAGACGCTGTTTAATACCATTATATGTAAATGATTAGAGGTAACCTTTCCAATTGGAGTGGAATTCATGGAAACACTTTATAGTAAGATTCCTTAACAAGCTTTAATACATTAACAAACATTATGAATGTGTTTATAGGGTGTTGGTTAGACATGTATCAGCTCAATAAACCAAGTAAGGTTTACTAACATACGTTCTCTGTATGTATGCTGCCTTTGTCCTAAGATGGTTGGGTTAGGCTCCAAAACCCATGTGGACTTTGATTATAGATGATTTTATCTGCAGACACTGTCATCATAAAATATTGTTTTCAACGTAAATAAGTTTTTGTTCTGATGTTTTGTGTAGCTCTTATTTAAGTATGACCTGGTGAAATATGACATGATAAAAGACGAGCCAGTCAGAGACCAGCATGGTTTTTGTCAGCCAGTGAAGAAGGGTAAGTTTATCTTGACATTTTTATGTGCTTCTTCTAAGAAATGACTCTTTTTGACAGCATTATTCCATCTTTCATCAGGTGAAACAGGACTTTTGCTGTCCAGAGTGAGCGCCATCAGCCCATTCTTTGGCTATGCTGGAAACAAGCGACTGACTGAGAAAAAGTTGTTGAGAAATGTGTTGGTGAAAGGGGATGCATACTTTAACACTGGTGACCTCATGGCTGAAGACCAGGAGGGGTTCATTTACTTCAGGGACCGTGTAGGAGATACCTTCAGGTAGATCCTGTGTACCAGAATATTCATTCAATAAAACCAAAGCAAGCAGTCAGGCAAGACTAACTACCCGTGATTGATACTGTAATGCTGTATTTATTCATTTGTTGCCATCAGCAATTGCTATGTTCCAAAAGTTGCAATTTACTTGTAAACTAAATTCCCCCATATAAGCTCATTGTTCTCTGCCAACCGGTTTTACTGTGTGATTTATTATGAGATGGTCTCCTGCTCCAATCTATGTAGGATCTTTACTTAGTACGTATTTAATTCTTTGAAAAGTGTTGTGGGAACAGAGCGAAACCGGTGGATCAAAACAGCAGACACTGATGCAAAGGAAACAGGTTTATTAGTGGGAGGGAGTTCAGGTACCAGGACTGGACTGAACGACAGGAGGCAGGACTGGATTGGACTGGACTGGACTGAACGGGACAGGACTGGACTGGACTGAACGGGACGGGACTGGACTGGATTGGACTGGACTGGACTGGATTGGACTGGACTGGACTGGATTGGACTGGACTGGACTGAACGGGACAGGACTGGATTGAACGGGACAGGACTGGATTGGACTGGACTGGACAGGACTGGATTGGACTGGACTGAACGGGACAGGACTGGATTGGACTGGACTGGACTGGATTGGACTGGACTGTATGTTCAATGTTTATAACTTTGATTATATTTTTGTTTCTGGTCATTTCCAGGTGGAAGGGAGAGAACGTAGCAACCACAGAGGTAGCAGAAGTTCTTGGTTCAGTGGATTTTGTTCAAGAGGTCAATGTTTATGGAGTGGAAATACCAGGTAAGTTGTAGTAAAAATGTTTATCAGACAGAACAGGTGAAATCTCCTTGAATAAACACCTTCTAATTACAAAAAACCTTTGAAATAATATTTCCAACAACAATTACCTTAAAGAAAATGTTTGACCTCTCTGTTCGATAGGTCGTGAAGGCAGAGCGGGGATGGCAGCCCTGATTGTCAGACCCTGCTTCTTATTTGATGGGGAGAAACTGTTTGAATGTGCTGTCAAAGATCTGCCGGCGTACGCCCGTCCAGTCTTTGTGAGATTGCAGGTAATAAGCAAATCTTACTAACTTGAAGGAGCTATACCATGAAAAACCAGCTTTTAAGAGCATTATACTGTTCATTCCTCACTATAAAGGACCCCAAAGCGGTATTTTGATCTGTTAAGAGTAATCCTCTAAAAACCTGCGCTCTGAGTACCAGCCCATCCCATACCTTCAAAAACCAGTGGGTACTCATAATGTGATGTCAGAGAGTGAGACCTCCCTTTTTAAAAGAGTCTGCTCTCCCAGTACCGCCCCCAGTCCAACACCCGATTTCTCCACAGAACTAGAGGTGATCCGAAAAAACTTTTATTTTCGATGCAGAATACCGTATATCCTCCAGTTGTGTCCTGTCTTCAATAAATCCAGCTCAAACACATGTTCAATACTTTATATGCGGGGCTCCTTTAGGCCTCCCACCCCCCCGGTCTGACACTGTGTGTACTTGTGCAGTGGATAGGGTTGGGCACCAATTGGGTTTGTATTCGGTTCTGGTGCCAAATCGGTTCTTTGGTTTCAGTTCGTGTTTAGCACCAATTTCGTTACATCACTAAAAAAAATGAATCCCTTCATCTTCCCAAATCAACACATTTTCATTCCCAAATCACATATCAAATAACTGGTGCAACTAAACTACACTTCATACCTGAAAAGCATTCAGGACGATTTAACTCGGGTCAACCTGCCCCTGTCACTCATGGGCAAGGCAGCCACAATAAAAATGAACATTTACCAAAATTGAATTATCTATTCTCAATGATTCCCACACATCCTCCACTAAAATGGTTTAAAGCACTAGACTCAGCCATATCCAGCTTTCTATGGAAGAATAAACCTGCAAGAATCAGCCTCAAAACTTTAAAGTCTGCAAAAAGATGTGGAGGCTTAGCATTACCGAACTTCATCAATATTAACCAACAGATTACAGTACATTTTAAAATGGTTAAAAAATAATCCAAAAAGGAACAATAGTTTTGGTAACACAGTATACATGGCTGAAATAAACAAAAAAAATGAGGCCCATCACACCCTTCCATTTCTGATTCTGTCATACTCCGATGTGTGCAGCAGCATAAACACCTTGAGCTGCAATTGCAGAAGTACTAAATGTTTCTAGAGTTTCTTATTTTATTGATACTTGTTGCACAAAGAGTGGCAGTGCATTGAATAGTTTCAGCCCATATTGAAAAGTAAATACGTTGATATTGTACATAATCTTACTTTCATGTATGATATGTTTATGTGAATAATGCATCAAATCCAAAGCTATCGTTTTTTTGTTATGTTGTGCTGTAAAGAAATGTGAGTTTTTTGAAGTTTCCAAATCCAATACATCACATGTGTCAAAGTCAGACCTGGGGCCGGATCCAGCGCTTATTTCTAACTTGTATCATTTTAGCAAAATATATTTTTATGGAGAGTAAAATATTGAAAGTTATTTAAAGTTTAAGTTGATTTATTCTAGAATAATATTCCTGACTTTTTATTATTCATAATTATGTTAAAAAATTACAGTTTAAAGTTTAAAAAAATTGGCATTCTGCTAGCTTTTGGACTATTTTGACATTTACTAAGATTTTTTAGGCTATTTTGGAGTTTAGCAAATATTTCAGCTACATGCTAGCTGTTTTTAGTGTAACCTTATTTATTTATTTGTTTAATTTTTTAGGCTAATTTGGCATTTAGCTAAAATTTTAGCTAGCAGCGTTTTCAGCTATCAGCTTCAGCATTTTTAGTTATCAATTTCAGCATCTTCAACTATCAGCACTAACATCTTCAGCGTCCAAATTCATCTTACAGCATTCACACTAGCATCATCACAGGTAATGTTATATATCTAGTTCATGATTATGTTAAAAAGTTACAGTTTTAAAGTTTTAATAATGTAATTTTAATGTTCAATAAATGTTTCTCCTGTTCGGCCCGCGACCTAAGGTGTGTTTTGATTCTGGCCCCTTGTGTGATTGAGTTCTTCCCTCCTCCTATACATGGAGTTGTCTGACTGTTGTGTGAATGTTTGTGTGAATGTGTGAAATGTGTCTGTGTCTGTAAAGCACTTTGGGCCTTCAGGGAAGGTAGAAAAGCGCTATACAAATATACGCCTTTTACCATTTAAGGCTGGAACTATAAATCTAAGAATGTATCATCCACCCATTAAAGTTAATTTGCCATTAGTTATCACGCACCGCAGTGTGTGAAATTTGTTCTCCCCATTTGACCCACCCCAGAGAGAGCGGTGAGCTGCAGACACAGCCGCACTCACGAACTATTTGGTGGTTTAACCCCCCTATTCCAACCCTCAATGCTGAGGATCAGGGAGACACTGGGTCCCATTTTAGAGTCCTTGGAATGACTCGGCTGGGATTTGAACTCATGACCTTCCAGTCTCAGGGCAGACACTCTACCACAAGGCCACTGAACTGCAACTTAAAGTATTTTGTTTATCTTCAGAAACATTCCAAATACAAAACTATTACGTTGTACAGTCTAAAATAAAGTACATGACCGATTTATCATTCAAACACTGGTAAGAACAGCAGACATTTCTCATGGACTTGGTGTAGAGTGTTTGAAATGACAGAGCTGGTGTTTGTTTACATTCTCAGGATATAATGGAAATGACCAGCACCTTCAAGCAGCAGAAGTTCCAGTTGGTTCAGAGCGGCTTCAACCCCTCAACCATCTCTGACCCACTTTATGTGCTGGACTACCATCAGAGGAGCTACACTCCGCTGACAGAGCAGATTCACCAGAGCGTGCTGAGCGGGGAATGGAAGATGTGAAGGACCATGAAGCTCAGAGGGATCTACAACCCTGGAAGCTCTTGAACCTTAAATCCTCTATATGGTTGGCAAAACAAGAACAATCATCATGATTATCTGGCTGAGATGTAATTGATTGGTTACCAAAATTTATTATTTAAATAACCCTGAACAAAAATATAAACACAACATTTTTGTTTTTGCTCGCATTTGTCATGAGATGAACTCAAAGATCAGAACTATTTTCAACATAATCTTTTGTTTCAAATATTGTTCACAAATCGGTCTGAATCTGTGATAGTGAGCACTTCTCCTTATCTGAGATCATCCATCTCACCTCACAGGTGTGTCATATCCAGAAGCTGATTAGACAGCATGATTATTGCACAGGTGTGTCTTGGATTGGAACAATAAAAGGACACTTTGAAACATGTGGTTTTGTTTATTGGTTGGGTCTAAGGACTCTGAAAACTGGTCCATACCTGATGTGATCAACATTCGCCTCCTGCAGTGCGACACAGCTCCTTCACATCGAGTCGATCAGGTTATGGATTCTGGGCTGGAATGTTGGTCCACTCCTCTTCCAGAGCGTCCCAGACATGCTCAATGACATGTCCAGTAAATATGCTGGCCGTGCAGGAACTGGAATGTTTTCAGCTTTCAAGAATCACGGTTCATCCAGAAGGTATTCACAGCACCTCACTTCATCCACATTTTATTATGTCTCCGCCTTATTTTAAAATAGATTAAATTAGTTTTCTTCCTGAAAAATTAATTAAAACACCTATAGTGACGATGTGAAAAAAGTTCTCTTGAAATTGTTGCCAATGTATTAAGAATACGAAACCTTAAAAATGATATGTGCATAAGTATTCACAGCCTTTGCTCAATACTTAGTAGCTGAACCTTTGGCGGCAGTTCCAGCCTCAAGTGGTTCTGAAAATGACGCCACAAGCTTGACTCGTCTTTCTTTGGACAGTTTTACCCGTTCCTCTTTGCAGTAGCGCTCAAGCTCCATCAGGTTGGATGGGATGCGTCGATCTCTCCATAGGTGTTCAGATGGATTCAGGTCTGGGCTCTGGCTGCAGGGGGAGTGGAGGAAGGCATGCAGTAGGAAGCATCTGGAATCCCAGCAGGATGTGGATTTAGTTTGTAGACCTGAGTGGCCGTCTGGTTGTCCAACAAGAACATGCAGCAGTTGGACAGAGAGTAGCAGATCGTGAAGAGCAGGGGCCCGTTCCAAGAAGCAGGTTCAACAAATTTAGAGTTCAAACCTGAACTTAGAGTCACTGGACTCTAAATTCCCAAACTCAGGGTTTTCGGTTCCAGAACAGCTGAAAATGTTTGATTCAATCAACTTGAAGTTGTTAGAACCAGAACCAGGTGTGAGCGTCGCGACCATAAAAAGCTCTGATCAATGGAGCAAAGACAGCATGATTCACCATGGCAACGGGAGCAAACAGCTGAGTTTAGAACTTCCGGTGGTGGAAATGGATAAGTTCCTTCAAGCATATGCGACTATAGGAGAACATTTTCTGCAAGAAAAGCAACACAGCTGCAGCGGTAGAACAGAAAGAAAATATCTGCAGTTATTTGAATCATTTCTAATAATGAATAAATAATGTCAGGAAGGTTATTTTGTCACTTGTTAAGGAATGGTTTTTGATCTGTTACTAATTTAACCAGTAATCTCCGTAATCGCATGAATGACCAGTTTTGGTAACCCCCCCCCCACCTGCACACACGGATATCACTGCACGCTAAAAAGAAACTGTAGCTGCATATGTTAAAAAAGTATTTATTTAATTTTAATTCTCAAGACTTAAAAAATATTCGCCGAATTCTTTTTTTAAGCATAAAAACAAATTCCGTAGCCGGGAATCGAACTCGCAAACTCCGCAGAGGGAAGCAGCGTTGCTGACACCCGAGATAATGTTTGACGATAGTGCCAGATGGTAGATGAGTTCATAGGCTTTCCAGGTGTTTGACATTCAATAATTTCTAATGTTAAGGGTTTAAAATAAGGAAAAGAAAACGGTATTTTTTAATAGCGAGTCCCTGGAAAAACTCACTATTTATAATATCGCTGAAATAAAAATGAATTGGGAAACTGCAGTCAGTCGACTCGTGTCCTCCAAATCCTCTACCGACGTAAATAACATTTCCTCTGGATTAATCAGCCTCCTCTCTACATGATCCTCTATGAATGAACATGTCATTTTGGTTTCTGCGTGGTGGAAACGTGACGTCTTTAATGTGAATGTTCTCTAAATGTTAATGAGGAACTCATATTTGAACATCTTTCACTTTAAAAAGGGGCGGAGACTGCAGAGAACTCTAAGTTTCCTGAAGAAAACCTGCTACCGACCAGGTTTCGTTCACAGACTCAGTTACCATAGTGATTGATTCTGAGTTCAGCTTAACCCGCTTCTTGGAACGGGCTTGGTTTCGCCCACTTTCCCGGGTTTGAGATATCTCTGTTTCTGGAACCGAAAACTCAGAGTTTTGGTGAATTTGGAGTTCACGAACTCAAGAGTTCCAACAAAACCTGCTTCTTGGAACGGGCCCCTGGTGGGTCAAACTCAATCACACAAGGAGCCAAACACAACAGTCAGGGTGTGTCT
>NC_050523.1:25473664-25474368 GCF_002922805.2 Oryzias melastigma | reverse complement strand
AACCTGCTTCTTGAAACGGGCCCCAGGTGGGTCAAACTCAATCGCACAAGGAGCCAAACACAGCAGTCGGGGGTGTGTCTGGATGACAGTCGCTTCCACTGGTTCTACTGAGTCTGAAGGCTGTCCCACATTAACCCGAGAGGAGGAAAATAGGAAACCTTTTTTTTATTGTTTCAATGAAAATAAGAAAAATACCACAGTTCAGAAAGAACTAATAAACAAAGCCTGCAAACTAAGATTACCGAGGTCCAATCTAAAATAACAAAACCCAGCAGTGTAAGACTGCTGAAAAAGAACAAAAAAAACCGAAAATAAAATATATTTTTTTTAAAGTAAGGATTACTTAATTAGCATTTATTTAATTTAGATTAGTTAAATGTATAAATTGATGTCTGAGGTTCACATAGATGATAAACTATGTAGGTTTTTACATCCTGTTGACCTGAAGACGTCTTGTTTGATCAACTCTACCTCCAGAATGAACAGATTTTATATGTAAGAAAAACTTTGGTAAAAAGTTTGATCTTTAATGAGTTAAAAGCACATATTATCTTACGCTAAACAACATTGGTTACTAGCTGTTAAGAGCTGGACTGAGTAGTGATGGTATAATGATACATCAAGGAGTGTATTGACACATTACACCAGGGGTCTCAAACTCAAATCAGCCGGGGGCCACTACAGGCGGCGTCTAGGTGAGGCCG
>NC_050523.1:25466653-25473617 GCF_002922805.2 Oryzias melastigma | reverse complement strand
GAGGAAGCGGTCAAGAAAATGGATGGATGGATTACTTAATTAGCATTTATTTAATCTAGATTAGTTAAATGTATAAACTGATGTCTGAGGTTCTCATAGACATCATAGATGTCATAGATGTAGGTTTTTACATCCTGTTGACCTGAAGACGTCTTGTTTGATCAACTCTACCTCCAGAATGAACAGATTTATATGCAAAGAAAAACTTTGGTAAAAAGTTTTATCTTTAATGAGTTAAAAGCACATATTATCTTATGCTAAACAACATTGGTTACTAGCTGTTCAGAGCTGCACTGAGTAGTGATGGTATAATGATACATCAAGGAGTGTATTGACACATTACACAAACTGTGTTGACACTGTGTTGGTCACTCAGTAGTGANTCAGAAATAAAATGTAAATGTGTTTCATGTGTTCTTTATGTTTCCTTCATTTCACCCGAATCTTCTTTGTCATTTTGATTTAATTGTTTCTATGAAAAGGTTCTGGGTGGAGGCATTTATTTTGAAGGACACTGCTACTTCCTGTTTCTTTGCGGCATTCTCCTCAGTCTTTCGAGGACTGCCGAGATGAGGTAAGCAGCGGGCGTTGCTGCGGCTAGTTGGAGTAAGAAACTCCACGTAGTGATGGGATAATGATACCTCAAGGAGTGTATTGACACATTACACAAACTGTGTTGACACTGTATTGACACTGTGTTGGTCACTCAATAGTGACCTCTGCTGTAGATAAAAAATCATCGCAGGTAAATAAAATAAAAGATGGAAGAAATTGCATGCTGTAAACCCAACATTAGCCTTGTAATCATAATATAATAATATGTAAAATACAGCAAATATATCTGTAATAAAATTGAGAATTATAATATTTAGCTTATGTATGGAATTTTGTTAACCAAAGTGTTCAATCTTATGAAATAACACACTGAAAATGGATTAATTCATACATTTTTATTGAGGAATAAAAGTTTTTGAAGTGTCTTTGCTCCTAGGCGATTTCTCCTCTTAGACACCAGTTCTCCAGCCTTCGAAAATACACGTTCACAGGGAACTGATGAAGATGGCGTGCACAGATATTTGAGAGCGAGTAGATATAGGTGTGGATATGTTTTCCGGTTGTTCTTCCAGTCTTGTAATGGGTCTTGGGTTCTGGGTGTGTTTCCTTCAGCCAAGTAGTGTTGTACTTCAACAATGGAATTCGCTGTAGAATTGCTGTTCATCCTATTCTCCTGAACTTCCATGTCGAGAGGTGTCCAGAGATTGTGCCCTAGTAGATGAAAAAGAATCATGTCACGTGATACTACAATAAACCACGTAAATATACATATGAACGGACAAAAGAATGTGTTTTTCTTACCTGAACTGGGTTCTGATCCATGTGAAGAGCTTGGTTCTTCCGCTGGGTCAGGCTCATGGCTCCTCATTTCAGCAGCGCACTCAGACTTCAGTCTCTTAACAGCTTCTGTTGCTTTTAATGGACTACAGAAGCTGACTGTTTTAAACCTGGGGTCCAAGAGTGTTGCCAGTGTCATCACACTGAGTGATTCCATGTTGCAGATGGACTCGGTTAGTCTCCTTTTCAGGTTTTCTGCCAGTTCTTGAGCAGCTGGTTTTGTTAGTGTTGAGGCTTGATGTTGAAGCTCACTGTGGATCATTCTCATCAAAGGAATCACCTTTGACCTTTTCAAAAGGTCAGAATTTTCAAAGTTTGTGAGAATGTCATCATACCTGTGGTCCTCACAGCAGGAGTGTCGGCCGACTCTTCATCGCCATGCCGAGCTCTATAATACCTCAGCATTGATGACGTGCTCTTATTGATGTAAGACAATTCAGTTGAGCAGAGCCGACACTTCACCTACAATAAAAAAAATAGTTAATTTATCTGAAAGAAAAATCCAACCTCTTAGTAGAAAAGAGTAGAGACACTGAATTAAGAACTAACAGTAAACAATGGCCAAAGGAGGAAAAGATTGACCTTCTTCAGCGTCAAAAGATCAAAATTATTCCAAATTTGGGAAAATTTCCTGGAACGGTCCATGAGTAGAAGCAATGGAAAAACTTCAAAAGGCACAATAAACAGTTTACTCTCCATACAACAAACCCACAACATGTTGATGCAGTTCGGTTCATTATAAAAACAATTTGGCGCCGGCACGTCCAACCGATACACTTCCTGAATCGGTCACGTGTTTTTTTGTTAAAGTGATACACGCACCGATACAGGGTTTCACACTTGTGCATGTGGCTGCATTTTCGGTATGCGGAAGCAAAACTGTTGCAACGCTCACCCCGCATGCGCGAACCACACGTCACTTCACCCACTATACCACAGAGTCATTTCCAAACAGTAAAACTCCTTGATCACAAGAATTTATTTTTTTTCTCAACAACCGAGAGCTTCTCCTGACTGGATTACAGTTAGAGAAAAAGCAGCCGAGTTACCCTTAATAACGTGTTTGGATTACCGGAGAAAATAAAGTGTTTTGAAGTGGCGCTGTATCCTCTTAGCTTAGGGAGTAAACTGCAGTCAAACTGCAGAAGAAGAAAACATTTGTAGTCACTGCAAGATCGTGAGGTCCTGATCCTTAACGTGTCTTTTTCCTTTGGTGTTTTCAACAATAAGTGAATGTTTTCACTATGATAAACATTTTAAGTACTATATTAACATCCTACGAGGTTATTATTGTTGTTACCGTCCGAAGACCGGAAAATGCTTTAGTGCAGGGGTCTCAAACTCGCGGCCCGCGGGCCATCTGCGGCCCGCCGGATGATGATTTGCGATTCGCGTCTTCATATGAAAGATTACTGTTAGTGCGGCCCGCAAGGCTGATGTGAATGACAGTTGTTGTGTGCAGAGCTGAACGAACCAATCACAGTGAGGTATATGGCTCTGGAGGCGGGACATCGGTGGTCTGTCCAGTACCTCCTCACTCATTCATTCATTCATTCATTCCTCCAGTCAGATTGGAGGACGAGGAGCAATGAAGCCGCTGGAAGTGCTTTCACACTGAACGTGATTTTTGCGCCCCGCCCCTCTATTGCCGCGCGACAGATTCACAGCCTGCCGCTCGTCAAAAAGCGAGTTTCTGACGCCGCGCCGGGTGTGGTAAGAGCTGGATGTCTCACTTAGAATGAATGGGAGACACATGTGGAGTTTTATTTATGTCAAAACTCCAGCAGAATTAAGACATTTCCGCGCACGCATTAAACATTCCGCGCGGACAAATCAGACTCTCGCGAGCGCCTTTTCCTCCTCCACGAGCAGAAAAACTCTGACTACTTCCACGTGCGTGAGTGATGCGCGTGCGCGAGAGCAGAATCTTCAAAGGTGCTTCCACAACGGCCGCGTGGGGTGCGTTCAAGAACGCGGTCTGCGCGGGTTTATGAACGCACGCTCAGCAGGTGGTATCCACACCTGCGCAGTGCGGTCACGCACGCAGTAGCAGAGAGAAGATTCTTCTTCTATTGTATTTTTACTGTTCATTAAAGCTCTTCTGCATCTACAACAGGGAGAATCTCAGAGGAAATCAAAACGGTGGAAATTGTTGTGGAAAAATGTTGAATCCGATGGAAGAGCAGACACATCTTAAGATTAACACAAGTATTTAATAACATAACTCAGAAAAATACACGCGGTGCACGGTGGCGCGTAGGGAAGACTGTCAGAGTGTTCCGCTGAACTGACGGGACCCAAACCTTTTATAGGACTGGTCAAACCTCAAACCTTCTCCAGACAATGCTACAAATCACATGTCCCGACCCCCTTGGTTGTTAATTATCTCAGAGGCATCTGCTTCCTGTATTAGTCTCGAGA
This sequence comes from Oryzias melastigma, assembly GCF_002922805.2. NCBI lineage: Eukaryota > Metazoa > Chordata > Actinopteri > Beloniformes > Adrianichthyidae > Oryzias > Oryzias melastigma. The sequence continues at coordinate 25,469,804 of NC_050523.1, read as the reverse complement.
TTAATATGTTACTTATGTTTTACACCCCTGGTTAAGGAGGATGTAGTCTAAGGGGCCATTTGGGAATGTTTACATTCAATCAACATCCTGCCTTCCTGCTGGGGACCGTATCTTGTTCTCATCCGTTCTAGCTTGGGAAAGATAAACAGGAGAATGCTCCTTGACATCTGTTCCCAAGCCTGAAAAAGATCATCTGCAGGTTACAGCTGTGGGTCACACTCTGTAAGTTGGGCAGGATTTTACTTTTTAGGTATCTGAGAATACATTCAACTACATGTATTAAGTGAGCACTCTGAGTTCAATTAAATGTTACATATAAGAATAAAATGGAATTAGAATTTAATCAAAATATTCTCTTACAATTCCTCCCTTTTGGTTCTATGAACCAACCTTGGCAATAAGAAATATTTTGAACTCAAAAGAGAATAAACACAATTAACACCACACATAATCACAGTCGGATTCATAATCAGATGAGTCTGAATGATTCAGGGTGATGTTAGGCTTACAAGAAAGGACAGAGGAGTCTTGAGCCAAAGATTTGTAAGAGAGTTGAGGAACAGTTAAGGAAAAGATGTTAATTAATTTGACTAACAGGGCTCTAATGTATGGAATGCAACATCGACCACAAAGAATGAGAATGGACGAAAAGACAGCCAAACCCATAAAAAATGATGCTACTAAAGCCTTGAATTTACCAAACATATTCATCCAAGAATCTCACATAGACGTATCTACACCAGAATGTTCCTTCAACTGCCTGGGTGAGTTTTCCAATAGGAGCAAACATCGCCATGCTCAGTGAGGAGCATATGTGCTGCAGAGCGGACGGGGCAGGAGGCAAGGATACAGGAACTAATCTTAACACGTCGTTTTGAGTGGTGATGAGTCAGAGTGACGCCTGGGGTTGTGGGGGAGGGTCTCGTTGGCAGAGTCCTTAGGGGAAGGGGTGTAGAGCTCTCAGGGATCATCCAAATTCTCTGAATGGATGCCAGGGGCGGGAATTCTCCATTGCAAGACTGAAGGGTGTTGGAACTTGGCTCGCTACTGTTGCAGTGGGACGCAGTGGAACGTCTCTCCCCAGGGCGATGTAGCCGGACAGGCCAGTTGGCTGTTCAGGAACTGCACTCAGAGCCAGATGCTGGTCCGGTGGTGGAACTCTCCTGCAGTGCTATGTGTGGATCCACGTAGCTCTCTCAGCGACCTTCACTGTCGGTGTGGTCAGGAGGATCTGGTAGGGCCCCACCCAGCGCTAATGGTTCCACCTGCTCCTTCTGGAGCTTTTCACCAGAACGAAGTCACCAGGGCTGGGGCAGTGGAGCTGACCATCAGCAGGATACGGGAGGGCAGCAGCCACCTGGCACCGGATGTCTGAAAGAATCTTAGTGAGATTTACACAAAAGGTTAGGGCATTACCTGCACACAGGGCCGTCTCCTGGAGGGGAGCTCTCGGGGTCATGGTCCAGTGTTAGGAGGAGCTGCAAAACAAACTCTCAAATTGTCTTAACCCCACCCTGCCCCTTTTACGCATGCGCAAGTGCATTAATAAAAGAGGAAAAATTTTAATAAAAGAGGAATCACTTTAGGCCAAGAGAGGAAAGTTTTTTTCACAACACTTAGCTAGTTTGTTCTTCAGGGATCCACTCTCAACTGCTGACTGAGTGATAAGGACGTGTTAAACAGTTCAACCCCCGGTGGTTCTAATGATCCCTGTGACATTGAGTTCTACCTCAGGAAATATTCAGATGCCACCATTCAAGATAAGATTTATCTTATCAAACTTTCTTCGAGCCATGAGGTAATCTGCTTCACTGAAAAACAGCCAGTGGTATACCAGATCAAAATCAGACCGAAGAAAGGAGCCTATTCTGAAATAGGTCCATTGCAACCAGCTTAAGCTGTACAAACACCCTGTGAGACTTGTTGGTTTCAACCAAACCCAACTAAACTAAACCACAGAAGGTTCCAATTTTGGTGGTGCACCAGTTCACAGACAAACTGATCACTACTTTCAATACCTTAGAGTCAGATTGTACAACTTTTGTGCTCATCTATATCATCCTAAGAAGTAAAATATCTAGCTTCACAGACAAAAATCAGTGCGTGCAGATCAATTCGATTTTTTATTTTTTTTTGTGCTCTCTTTGTAATCACAGTTTTACTAATTCCACTGACTAGCCAAATAAGTATCTTCTTGTGTTTCCAATATCACATGAAGGTGTAGTCCTCCAATAACAACCAGCAGGGCTCTCTGTGTGGTCAGAACTTGGCTTTTGAGCTCATTGCTTCTCCTGCTAATGAGTCAGCCGGATCCGAAAGTTGCTAAAACAGGTCTAGAGTCAGGAGGTTTGGTGGAGAAGCAACTAGAATTGCTGATCACAAATTGTCGCCGGCACACCCAAAAGACCTCTGCGAGATTCCGTTCTAGTGCAGTTTACAAAAAGAATACACAGACGGCATCTCATCTCGCGCCTTGGGCTGCCATGGGTCGGACTTTGGAGGGTGTCTCCCACACAGAGACTGACATCCCTCACCTGTTGACTCAGCTGCAAAATCTCACCATAAATCAATCAGAGCAGAGTGGTACAGACCGCAGAAAGAAGCGTTTCATTAAGGACATTTTAAACAGTTCAAATACCATATATCATGTTAAACAGTTAAAGTACCATATATCATTCCCCCATTTGACGCATGGATCAGCCCATGCGACATTTTAGAAAGACATGGTTAAATATCACAGCAAAACCAGCCAACAAGTGTGTGCAGGTTCATCCTGCAAACAGAGGTGCACGTCCAGAGAGGAAGTCAGCAAGAAACTGCTGAGGACCTGTGAAAAAGAGAACACAAGCACAGGAGAACACGTATGCCATAAAGCTGCTGATTCTGTTGCAGCGTCACCACAAGCGTTTCCTGTAGAGACGGGATCAGAAGCGTTAGGGTTATGTTGAGACAGGATTTTCATCCTAAAACATCTCCCCAAGATCTGCTTTGTCAGAAGAGGAACAAAACCAAAGGAGTCAATTCAACCAAGTTTATTAGAAGATGAAGAAGACTTGAAGAGCATTTCCTCTGCAGCCATCCCTAATGGCCTGCCTCACCACTTGGTCTGTTCACCACGTGGTGTCAAATGATCTGAGCCAACACCCCTTTG
>NC_050523.1:25451356-25460215 GCF_002922805.2 Oryzias melastigma | reverse complement strand
CCACGTCAGTCCAGTTCTTCATGAATTTCTGTCTTTATGACTCGATTCATTCTTTAGAATATTTTACTGTCATTAAGATAAATCTGTTAAAATGATTAAACTGCAGATAAAAGTACAAAAGAGAATAAAAACAAAACTATATCTTTAATGAAATTATTACTTTTTATTTAAAACATAAACATTGATAAACAGAGACAAATAAAGTGTGAAAAACACACAACTCTCAAAAAATGTAAATGCAAAAAATCCCATTTTAACACTAACAACATCATTTATCAATAAAAACCAAGATAAAAAACAATTTTCCAAACAGGAGTTAAAACCTTTCAGGAACTAATGACTTGTTTGGAGGCAGTGGTCTTCATGGATCTCTACGTGTTTGTCATTGATGAAGAGTTTCTCCACACATTCAGGAGGCTGTTTACAGCAGGAACTTCATGGATTATTGAAGCAGACATTTGATCTGAACTAAACTTCAGATTAACCTCCAGTTTCTCCTGAATGTCACTTATAAACTCAGTCTGTCGAGAATTATTTGCTGCTGTTTACCAACTCCTGTACTGAGAGAAAACCATCATTACTGCTGGTATAACCTACTGGGATAAACAGATACTGAACCAATGAGTAGATGAAATACCATGGTCATTTAATATGTATTTAGCTTTTGTTTGTAGCTTTACAAGTTTACCAGCAGCACAGAATCTATTTCTCCTCTACTCTGCTTCTCCTCTCCTGATAGTCAATGATTGAGTTCACAGAGAATGTGAGAGTTTATTCAGCCTCAGATGGTTTTCCTTTGGTTGATCACTTTGTGTTCACCTGAGCAGACTTCCTGTAGAGATGGAGCTCTGAGATCTGAGCTCAGTCCTGAGTTCAGCAGTCAGAACTGGACTTGAGGAGTCCAGCTTTGGAACCTGCAGAGAACCAACAAACAGCAGAAAGCCACACTGTGGGAAAGACTCCACACTTCTGACTGATGTTCACGTCCACTTTATTCTTCACAGGAAAGATTGGAACAGAACACTGAGAACTAAAAAGAACAGAGAAACACTTCTAATCTCTGATACAAAACAGGAATCACAACAACACAGACACTAGTCACACTCTTTATCTGACTCTTCCTTTGTACATTTTTAAAAAAAACTTTCCTTCACAAAACTTTTATTTTCTCACATGACTCAAACAAGTTTAAACTGTAGTTATTATGTATTTAAAACAATATTGAAATGTTAGAGAATCACATAAAAAGGATTAGAATTAAATATCTGTAAAAATAACTCCAGTGTTGTCGTGGTAACGGACTAAACATTGTCTCAACATCAACTACAACTACAAATGTAAACAATATATTGAAATACAAAAATCTTCTAATTAAAAAGAATGTCAACAATATTTAACATTTTCTTTAAAACTTAAATCTTACCATCATAATTTAAAACACATTTCCATTTAAAAGTATATCGAAAAGAATACATTTCATGATCAAGGTAAATATTTTAGTTAACAAACACAAAAGTGAAACTCATGATATATAGAACCATTATACTGTCTTTTATTTTGATCAATGTGATCATAGTGGCTTATAAATGATGAAACCTAAAAATAGTTTTAGAAAATGAGAATATTCAATCAGAAGAAGCATAAAAGAATGTTTTCAGCACATGTCAGATTTCAGAAAACTGTTCTTTTCTCTCCATTCAATAATCACTTGTTCCTCCTTTTCANNTCTCACATGACTCAAACAAGTTTAAACTGTAGTTATTATGTATTTAAAACAATATTGAAATGTTAGAGAATCACATAAAAAGCATTAAAATTAAATATCAGTAAAAATAACTCCAGTGTTGTCGTGGTAACGGACTAAACATTGTCTCAACATCAACTACAACTACAAATGTAAACAATATATTGAAATACAAAAATCTTCTAATTAAAAAGAAACAAAAAAATGTCAACAATATTTAACATTTTCTTTAAAACTTAAATCTTACCGTCATAATTTAAAACACATTTCCATTTACAAGTATATCTAAAAGAATACATTTCATCATCAAGGTCAATATTTTAGTTAACAAACACAAAAGTGAAACTCATGATATATAGAACCATTATACTGTCTTTTATTTTGATCAATGTGATCATCGTGGCTTATAAATGATGAAACCTAAAAATAGTTTTAGAAAATGAGAATATTCAATCAGAAGCAGCATAAAAGAATGTTTTCAGCACATGTCAGATTTCAGAAAACTGTTCTTTTCTCTCCATTCAATAATCACTTGTTCCTCCTTTTCATTGAATGACTGCATCAATGTGGTATGGAGGCCATCAGCCTGTGGCTCTGTGTACATGGAATGAAAGCTCAGGTTGCTTTGATAGCTGACTTTAGCTCATCTTCATTGTTGGCTCTGCTGTCTCATCTTCCTCTTTAAAAACACTTGATAGATTTTTTATTGGTTCAGGTCAGGGAATTTGCTGGTTGATCAAACACAGAAATAGATGTTTAGGGATAAGAAGCTTTAGGTACCTTTAGTAGAGTGGAAATGATCCAAGTTCTGCTGGAAAATAAAAGCAGAATCTCCACACAGCTTGTCAGCAGTGAAGGTTTAGAAACCAACTTCATTTTACCAACTGACAGACCATTTCAAGGTCTTTATCATGCCATTCTTAAGCCTTTCAGAGTAAACTATATCCATATAGATCTAATCTGTCTCTGTTGATTAGGTGCAAAATGAAACCATTTCTTCTCAGACTCAATGCTAAAATGAAATAATTTTGAAGGTGTTTATCCTGGGGCAGTGCTAGCAGTGTAGACACTTCCTGAAAGGGGCCGTCCTCACTTTGTGATGTCAGTTTGTAAGAACCTGCTGCTTGTTTTTGTGGGTTAGGAGGGACTGGTGCTCAAAGCACAAATTTTTAGATGATTACTCAGAAATGCGTGAATGGATCAGAAATACTGCTTTTGGATTGTTAATAGTGAGGACTGAACATTATAATACGCTTTTTAAATTTTCATTTTACATGGCCCTTAAAAATAGGGAAAATATTTTTCACAATACTTAAACCTTCCTAGTTAAAACATTATTGTCTTTTCTTCATGGCTCCCCTACAGTGGGTTTACCTTGCTGAAAAAAGGCTTTTCTCCTGTATGAGTTCTCATGTGTGATTTGAGAGAAACTGCATGACTAAAACTTCTGTCACATTCTTTACACGAAAAAGGCTTCTCTCCTGTATGAGTTCTCATGTGTATTTTAAGACAAGATGCAAGACTAAAACTTCTGTCACATTCTTTACACGTGAAAGGCTTCTCTCCTGTATGAGTTCTCATGTGTATTTTAAGACCAGATGCAAGACTAAAACTTCTGTCACATTCTTTACACAAAAAAGGCTTCTCTCCTGTATGAGTTCTCATGTGTGATTTGAGATGAGAAGTATTACTAAAACTTCTATCACATTCTTTACACGCAAAAGGCTTCTCTCCTGTATGAGTTCTCATGTGTGATTTGAGAGCAGATTTTTGACAAAAACTTCTATCACATACTTTACATGAAAAAGGCTTCTCTCCTGTATGAGTTCTAATGTGTGATTTGAGAGTAGATATTTGACTAAAACTTCTGTCACATTCTTTACACGTAAAAGGCTTCTCTCCTGTATGAGTTCTCATGTGTCTTTTGAGAACAGCTTTATGACTAAAACTTTTATCACATTCTTTACATGTAAAAGGCTTCTCTCCTGTATGAGTTCTAATGTGTGATTTAAGTTTAGAAGTATTACTAAAACTTCTATCACATTCTTTACACATAAAAGGCTTCTCTCCTGTATGAATTATCATGTGTGTTTTGAGACGAGATTTAATACAAAAACTTTTATCACATTCTGTACACAAGAAAGACTTCTCTGTGCGAGTTCTCATGTGTCTTTTAAGATTATTTACATGACTAAAACGGTTATCACATACTTCACATGAGAAAGGCTTCTCTTTTATGTGAGTTTTCATGTGTCTCTTAAGTTCATATGCATAACTAAAACTTTTGTCACATTCTCTACAGACATAAGGTCTTTCATCAGACTTAGTTCTGTGCTGATCAAAAGTAGGAATCTCCATCAAGGTATAAGTGTCCTTAATCTGTATAGTTTGGGGTTCCTCCTGCTCCTCTTCAATCCGTGGGGATTCTGGATACTCTTGTTCCTCTTCAATATGTGGAGGTTCTGGTTCCTCTTGATCCATTTTAATCTGTAAAAGTTTTGTTTCCTTCGGTTCTTCTTTAATCTGTGGAGATTCTGTATTCTCCTGGTCCACTCTGAAGTTCCTCTGCTGGTTGCAGAGATCCTCCTCAGTCAGAAAATACTGGGGTTTGACTGCAGGGACACAAACACAAGAAAGAGTCATTTTAAATGACTTTTGTCAAACACCAGTCAATCCATCAATCAACTAGGGCAGGGGTCTGCAACCTGCCTTTTTATCCCTCCTTGGTGGCTCTCTGGGTGAAGAAAAATAAAATGGCAATTTTCAAAAATGTGGAGATTAGCTATTATTTTAGCAAGATGCTATCATTTCTGGTTAATTTGTTATCTACTAGGGTTTTTAGTAGGGATGTCCCGATCAGGTTCTTTTGGGCCGATCCGATTCAGAGTCATTTAATTTTGTGTATCTGCCGATACCGAGTCCAGATCCGATACTTTTATAAGACATTTAAAACATGAATAAACTGAAGAAACAGATTTGTGTTGTTCCTTATTTATATTTCAATAACCTTCTTTTATCTTTAAAAACTTAAATAAAACACTTCTGTGAAGTAGCTTTAATAAACAAGTAAAAATACTGCAAATATAAACTAGGAAAAAAAATACAATTTTCTTGTTATTTAAGTGATAATTATTCATGTGATAAAGTTTAGTGACTTTAGCTTTAATATCTTTAGAGCTATTGAACATTTTTGACCAAATGTGATTCCTGTCCTCATTTAAAATTCTTAAAAATAAATTATGACTTTGTTTTAGCATAAAATTAGATGAGTGTTCATGAACAGCTGATATCATTATTAGTTTTAACTTATTAGTTTTATTTATTTAGTCATTTTCAAGATTATGTGCTTATTTTTTCAGTTCTTAAGACATCAAATTTTTGTTATTTTTACCACAGTAGTTAATTTTCTTAACTGTTATTTCTCTGTCAGATAAATAAAACAGGCATATCAAAGGACAGCTCGGGTCCTAAGCAGTTAAATCACGGCGCTAGCATGTAGCAGTTAGCAGCTGCTGTGTAGCCATCTGCCTGCAGCACAAAGAGCTTCACATTAAAAAGAAAAAAATACTCTGTCTTTTTCTGTTGGAATACCTTTAGAGGTTTTTGTTTGTGTTAGGACAATAGAGACACTTGCTGTCAGTTTAAAGCGTTTTTAAAAGAGTTAGCTTTCTAGCTAGCTTTGTTTACAAATTACCCTTCTGCTTGAGCTGCTGCCGTTTTTTGGTAAAGACATTATGTGATCTTTTTTTTATGACATGTAGATTTCTAGTCGAGTATTTATCTGTAATGATAAGATGAAATATAAAGCTCTGATCATAATGAAAATAAATGAAATGTCCGATCCTGATCGAGTCCCCAATCACGTGATAGGCCACGATATCCGATCACGTGATTGGATTGGAACATCCCTAGTTTTTAGGCTAATTTAAAGTTTAGCTTCTATTTTAGCAACAGACAAGTATTTTTTACTAATTTAGTACACTGATGCATTTTATGCTTGTAGCCCCGGGAAAAAAAAAGAGTTAAAAAATGTAACCTCTTAAGTGGTCAATATTAGTATTAATATTAATACTATTGATTTCGAATAAATGGATTAAGTTGAATGAATCTGTATTATAACACAGATTTGACAAGATGAAATGGGTTGATTGTGCATAACAATGTTTATTGTTTGTGTATTAAAATATGTGGATTATGCAACATCAAAAGAGTCAGTTTGCAGGACTATATTTTATGGCGTAGAAATCTGGAAGTTCTAAGGAGTGTTCTTTGGTTTTCTTTGGACTAAAATGAGGGGCGGGGTGAGAGAGTTTTCGGAGAAGAAGAAAAAAGACAAAAGAGTTTGGATTGGACATGGCCAAGCGCGCCCGCATGGTGAAAGCAAAGACTACGCGAGGAACGAAAACTTTCTGCTGAAAAAAGTAAAGAGGAAAAACTGAGAGCAGTCTCGCGTGGCCGTGAAGGTGATTGAACACTCCCGGTTTCGGAGTTTTCGTGGTTGGTGTCCCGGTGGTCACGGAGCAGCTGCAGCCCAGGAGAGTGTCTGATCTTTCCCGCGGCGGACTGCAGGAGGAGCGCATTGGATATTCCCCTCGGTGGACGGCAGGAGGAGCGCGCGTTGGATCTTTCCCGCAGCGGACTGCAGAGGCTGCGTAATGGCGGAGCAACGGCTAAAGCTACTCGGCTGACGAGGGACAGCTCTACAACTGGAGGCTGAGAAAGTTGCGTTTTCAGGCCTGCAACAAGTTTTCACCCGGGGGTGACTAACTGTGTGAATGAGTGAGTGAGTATGGGCCCAGTTTGTTATTTTTCTTGAGTGGTGAATATATATGTAATATCTGTGTAAAAGAACACTCGAAAACAGTTTAAGTATTTTATTAGGGGTTGAAATTGCAACTGTGTTAAGTATTTATTTTTCTTTTAAGGTAAACTGTGCAAAAACAATATATATTGCTCAATATTCTTGTTTGTTTTTTGAGGTTAACATATTTTTCTTTTTATTAAAGTTGCATCAGTGTTCAGTTTCAAAATGGTTGTCTGGTGTTCAATTTTTTAGGAAGGCGTAATTGTCTACTTTGAGTTTGAACACAGACTTAAATAGGTAACCCGATTGGGAGCTACCATAGCTCAACGAACCCAATCCCCCATCACATCTTGGTAGGTTATTAGTCGTTGAAGTAACACTGAGTGATGGGGCTACATAAATGGAGGCACCGCTGGGATTATTTTTGAGTTTTATAGTTTTCCTGACCCAGAGAACCAGTAGATCAGCATAGAGCAAACAACAAAAGTAGATTCAAGTTTTTTTTTTTGCTGATTAGAATTGGTTTTGTGTTAACTCAGGTTTGGGTTATCATTCTAAACTGTGTATTAACCTCGGGTGTACCATTTACCATAGTATTTGTTTTAGGAATTACGTAAGAAATAAACATGTCTCAGTTACTACATTGGTGTAAAGGGGAGAGTATAGACCCCTTACATGCCATTTTAGTCAAAGACGTTCCAGAGGAAACTGAGGTCAGTGTTATTGAAGAAACCTTGCAGAGCATTAAAGCTCTTGGACGAAAGTCAGAGGACGGATGTTTGATCCTAACAGTCAAAGTTTAACTGTCTTATGTGAATGCAGAGAACCAGTAAACACTAAAGCTATTCCTGTGGATGTGTTGCCAGATGGAAGTGACTCTCCTTGGAGGATCTTTGGGTCTTCGGGGATTGAGAGTAACAGCACAGACCAGGTAGACAGTGATGAGTTATCGAGTCAACAACCCGACCTGAATCTTTCCTCCCCTCTTCAAGCATCCAGTGCAGAAGCTATCATTAGAGCGGTAGGGGATGTGTTACAGTTAACCTCAAGACCAGTCAGTGATGCGGTTACTTATAGGAGGTTACGCACCTTCTCGGGGGTGTTTCCAACACCACTTGGAGAAGAACATTTGGAGAACTGGCTGGAACAGGCTAGACTAATGATAGAAGAGTATGATCGACCAGACAAAGAAAAAAAAGTTAGAATCATGGAAAGTGTAAAGGGTCCGGCGTTGGAGATCCTGCAAGCGGTTAGGTTCAATAACCCTGACGCTACACCACAAGACTATCTTGATGTTGTGGAAAACACTTTCGGCACACCAGAAACTGGGGAAGAACTCTACTTTTCATTCCGAATGATGGGACAGCAGTCTGGCGAAAAGCTTTCAGAATTTCTTAGAAGGATGGAGAGGGTTCTCAATAAAGTGGTCCAGAAAGGGGGTCTAAAACCAGCTGTCAAGGACAGGGCCCATCTTGACCAGCTCATTAAAGGTGCCACTCGTGCCGACATGATGATCTTAACCCTTAGGTTAAGAGAGCGACGAAGAAATCCACCTACTTTTGAGCAGTTGTTAAATTATATACACATTGAGGAGGGGCATGAAGCTTCTAGGCGTAGACTGAACCCCACCAAATCAGTGCATGTCAAAAGTGCTTCTGTAACAGCAGATAGGGGAGTTGAAGACCTTAACTCTGAGATTGAAAACCTAAAGAGGCAAGTGAATGAGCTCACTGTAGTGTCAGCAATGCAATGTTCACCGTCAACTGATGTGTCGGAGATTGCCCTTGAGCCTTCTGGAGGAGATAAATGCCTTCAGGCTCTTAAGAAAGAAGTGGTTAGATTACGAAAGCAGGTTTCGGTTCTGTCTGTCAAGCCAACAGTAGCTGAAGTAACCCAACCAAAGCAAGAGACTTCTTTTCGACCTTCGCGGAATAGACCCTCCACACAGCGAGAGCCCAGAGATTTTTTCTGTTATCGTTGTGGGGAAGATGGGCATTTTTCCAACAAATGTTCTGCTCCAGAAAACTATCCCCTGGTAATACAAAAACTAATCAACGCTCAAAGGAAGGGCAAGGCAAACCAAAGGGACCCCAAAACCACTCCTGATGGGGGTACCACCCATGCACATGTTAACAGAAGTGCTGTGAGCATGCATAGTAATAGGTTACCAGAGGGACTAGTAGGGCCGCAATCTACCGCTAAGGTGAAGGTACGCCTTGCAGTGCTCTTCTGGATAGTGTTTCACAGGTAACTGTAGTGTTTGACAGTTGGTATGCTAAGCATCTGTCACACATACCCCTACATCCAGTTT
>NC_050523.1:25445205-25451178 GCF_002922805.2 Oryzias melastigma | reverse complement strand
CCCATTCACAGCGAGAGCCCAGAGATTTTTTCTGTTATCTTTGTGGGGAAGATGGGAATTTTTCCAACAAATTTTCTGCTCCAGAAAACTATCCCCTGGTAATACAAAAACTAATCAATGCTCAAAGGAAGGGCAAGGCAAACCAAAGGGGCCCCAAAACCACTCCTGATGGGGGTACCACCCATGCACATGTTAACAGAAGTGCTGTGAGCATGCATAGTAATAGATTACCAGAGGGACTAGTAGGGCCGCAATCTACCGCTAAGGTGAAGGTACGCCTTGCAGTGCTCTTCTGGATAGTGGTTCACAGGTAACTGTAGTGTTTGACAGTTGGTATGCTAAGCATCTGTCACACATACCCCTACATCCAGTTTCTGGACTGGCCATTTGGGGATTAAGCGAGTCGGAGAGTAGTTATCCATTTAAAGGCTACATCCAAGTTGAGTTGGAGTTTCTTGATAAGACACACAGGAGGGGAAAGCCTATTCAGGTTCTGGCCCTAGTGTGCCCGGACCCCCGGTGTTCAGATACACTACCCGTGCTAATCGGCACTAATGTAGCCAAAGTATGGTCATCACCTCCAACCTGTGAAACTGAGATGTCACATAAGGTTGGGCCCACAAGCCTAAGTGTGACAGGACAAAAGTTGACATCCCAAGACACCACAAATCTGCTTCAAGCCGAGGTGAGTGACAACCCAGTGGCTGAAGTAAAGTGGATGGGACCAGGTCCGCTGGTTATCCCAGCCGGTGAGGACCATATAGCTGTTTGTAAGGTCATGGAAAGGTACGAGGTTGGCGACGCCATTTTAATAACTGAAAGGGCGTCTTCCCCAGCTCTTCCTCCAGGGGTGTTGGTGCAGCCAAGCTGGACAAAGACAAATTTCTTGTCTTGTTACGCAATGAGTCCTTAAAAGACACTGCTATTCCGAAAGGCACAGTGCTTGCGCAGTTGTGTGTGGTTGACACAGTGACTGAGGTCCCAAGCTCAAAGACCAGTACTCCCACCAGGTTGACCCATCCCGGTTTGACTTTGACGACTCACCAATTCCAAATGAATGGAAATAGAGGTTAAGACAGAAGTTGTCTGAACGGTCAAATGTCTTTTCAACTGATGACTGGGATGTGGTTTAGCTACTGGTGTTGAACATTGTATAAGACTGAAAGATGAAACCCGATTCAGGGAACGGTCTCGTCGCATAGAGCCAGCTGATCTAGAGGACATGCGCCGGCATCTTCAAGGGCTTTTGGCGGCAGGCCTAATAAAGGAATCTAGAAGTCCCTATGCGTCACCGATTGTGTTGGCGCGTAAAAAAAATGGACAGCTGCGCATGTGTGTGGACTACCGAACGCTGAATCGTAGGACAGTACCTGATCAGTACACGGTGCCACGGATCGACGATGCATTGGATTGTCTCACCGGAAGCAAGTGGTTTTCCGTGCTTGATTTGCGGAATGGGTATTATGAAATACCCATGGCAGAAAATGATAAAGAGAAGACTGCTTTTATATGTCCCCTTGGGTTTTATCAATTTGAAAGAATGCCCCAAGGGATCACTGGAGCTCCTTCAACGTTCCAGCGACTTATGGAAAAAGCAGTTGGAGATACGCACATGCTTGAAGTCATTGTGTATTTGGATGATTTGATTGTGTTTGGCAAAACGTTGGAGGAACATGAACAAAGGCTCCTCAAAGTTATTGACCGTCTGAAAGAGACCGGCCTTAAGCTGTCTCTTGATAAATGTCAGTTTTGTCGTCCCCAAGTCACATATGTGGGACATGTTTCTGAAAACGGCATCGCCACAGATCCAGCTAAAGTGGAGGCTGTGCCTAAATGGAAGCAGCCCACAGAGCTCCCTTTGTTGCAGTCCTTTTTAGGATTCTGTGGGTATTACCGTCGCTTCATTAAAGGCTACTCCATTATTGTCAGGCCACTGAGTTGTGTAAAGGTTACCCGCCAACCCAAAAGAAAAACAAATCTGGGAAAACACAGGCGAAGGTTTACCATAAGGTTCATGAACCCTTTGGGAGAGATGGAATGAGTCTTGTACAGAGGCGTTTCAGCAGATTCTGCAGTGCTTAACACATGCACCGGTCCTGCCATTTGCTGACCCCTCCAAGCCATATGTGCTGCACGTGGATGCCAGCTTTCATGGTTTGGAGGCGGTATTAAACCAAAAGCACCCTGAAGGGTTGAGACCAGTGGCCTTTGCCAGTAGGAAGCTCAGTTCAGCTGAACGAAATTACACGGTTACCAGCTCGAATTCTCGGTATTGAAGTGGGCCGTGGTGGACAAATTCCATGATTATTTGTACGGGGCACAGTTTGTGGTGAGGACTGACAACAATCCGCGCACCTATGTTCTTACCACGGCAAAACTAAATGCAACTGGTCACAGGTGGCTCGCTGCTTTGTCCACATACAGTTTCACTCTTCAGTATCGACCAGGGTCCAGTAACATTGATGCTGACTGGCTGTCTCGCAATCCCATTGCTGAGACTGAGGATGAGTGGCAAACCATGTCCCCTGAAAATGTTAGAGCTCTCTGTAAACAGATAAAGTGTGAGAGGACCATGGGAGAGGGTGCTAGCTATGCAGAGTCCTTAGGGGTTTCCCCCCCAGGCCATCCCAGACTGCTATGCTTTTTCTACCAGGCTAGATCTCGGTTCTTTGGTTCAGCTAAGTAGGGCAGAGCTGAGTAAGGCTCAAGATGAAGACCCAATGATTGCGCCAGTGAAAAAGTCACTCTGCGCTGGAAAAACTTTTCCCGCCGAAAAGTGCACTAACTCAGGAGCATTGCTGTTGCAACGGGAGGCAAGTAAGTTAGTGTTGGTTGATGGATTGCTGTACAGAAGAGTGGTGAAACCACTCGGCACAGAAGTACACCAGCTGGTCTTACCCAGAGAGTATGTTGCCAGAGTACTTAAATCCATACATGACGAGTAAGGCCATCTAGGGGCAGAGAAAATGGTTGAGTTTATATGAAATAGGTTTTACTGGCCTAAGATGGGGGCAGAGGTGGAACAGTATGTAAAAACGTGTGGGAGATGCATCACTCGCAAAGCCCTGCCACAGAGAGCAGCACCGTTGAAGCAGATCACTAGCAAGGGGCTGCTGGATCTGGTGTGCATTGATTTTCTGTCCCTTGAGCCTGATTCACAGGGATATGCTAATGTCTTGGTGGTGACCGACCATTTCATGCGGTATGCGCAAGCATTTCCTGCAAAAGACCAACGAGCATCCACGGTGGCTAAGATTGTTTGGGAGCGGTAATTTGTTCATTATGGACTTCCTGCACGAATACACTCCGACCAGGGACGTGATTTCGAAAGTAAGCTGATTAAGGATCTGCTTAAAATGCTAGGGATTTGTAAGTCCAGAACATCTCCCTATCATCCGCAAGGTGACCCTCAACCTGAGCGGTTCAACCCCACCCTGTTGTCAATGCTGGGTACCTTGGGGTCAAAGCATAAACAACAGTGGAGTCGACATGTAAGTCAGTTAGTGCATCCCTACAATTGCACTCAAAATGAGGCTACAGGGTAATCTCCATACCTGTTAATGTTCGGGAGGGAGGCTTGACTTCCAGTCGATATCTGTTTTGGGGTGCATGGGGAAGGTCAGCAGGGTTTAACTTACCACCAGTATGGTAAGTTAATGTCCTATAAGATCAACTGATCTTAGAGGACGGGAGAGGACATAAGGCTGCAGCAGCTCAGAGAGGTAAACAGGTGCCAAGCTATGTAAGGATTAAAAAAAAAATAAAAGGATCTTAAAATGAATTCTAAAATGAACAGGTAACCAGTGCAGTGAAGCTAAAACCGGGGAGATATGATCCTATTTACGCTTTCTAGTTAAAAGACGAGCAGGCGCATTTTGCGCTAGCTGGAGTCGAGCTATGGCCGAGGTGTTAACTCCCAAAAACAAGGAATTACAGTAATCCAACTTCATGGTAATAAAGGCTTGGATCACTGTTTCAAACTGTTGATAGGACAGAATGGGTCTAACCTTTGCCAGCTGTCTTAGATGGAAGAAGCTTGACTTCACAACTAAATTCATTTGCTTGTTAAGTCTCAGCTAAATTAGTAACATGAGGTTTCACATAAATACTTAAAGGGCCAATATGACCAGTGAGGGACCCAGAGCCGTCGCCAAAAACAATCACCTCAGTTTTTTTGTCATTAAGACTTAAAAAGTTTAGATTCATCCAGGGCTTTAAGTCTAAAATGCATTTGTGGAGTGTTTCCATAGACAAGTTCTTATTTTTAAGAGGCACATACAACTCGTCAGCAGTCGTCAGCATAACAGTGAAAGGACACACCATATTTTCTTATTACAGAGCCAAGTGGTAACAGGTACAGGGAGAATAAAAGAGGACCTAAAACTGATCCTTGTGGCACACCCCATGTCAAGGGGGCAGAAGAGGATATGTGGTCCCCAAGACTAGGTTCTCTCACTCAAATAAGATTTGACCCACTCCAATGCCAGTCCTCTTACTCCAACCCAGTGCTCCAGGCGAGAAATTAGAATGTTATGATTGACAGTGTCAAAAGCGGCTGACAGGTCTAAAAGCACAAGAATTACACAATCAAACACAATGTTTATTGCTATGTGTATATCCATTTACTGGATATATGATATTGTAAATTATTTGTATTTAATTATCATTTATTTATTTGAATCATCATTTATACCTTTATTTGGAACAGGAGATCAGAATGAACAAAACTGGAAAAAACACAAAGATTCAGATAAAAAGAAAATTTTTTTGGGCAGTCTCTCCGACTGCGCATGCTCGTAACAGCCGCGCGCAGGGGGCGGGGACTCGATTGTGGTTCTGGAGTTTAGATGAGTTTGAGGGTTTTCTTAAAATATTAACCAAAAGCTTTTGTATACAGCTTCAAATTAGAATAATTTGTTGTTTTATTGTGTATCAATAATAAATTTGTTAGTTACATTTGTTCCGTTTATGCTCATTTCTTAATGAGGTGATCTAATAATAGTAAAATAAACTTGTTTTTAACGACTCCTGACATGACACTAAATTAAGAGATCTTATGTGTTTGATCAATCCTTCAACATGTACACATGTCAGATGACTGAGTGAAATGATGATTAAATCTATTATCAGAACTATTTATTTTAAGATTAAGTTTACATTTTATTATCTTCTGCTGCACAGCAGTACCTATAGTTTATGTTCAGAAGAAATTAGAAAATAATATAAACATAACTGCAATACATTTGCTGCTTTAGAACAATGTTTTTAAGACTTAATTTTAATTTGAAAGGAACTTGTATGTGCTGCAGTCAGATTAAATTAAATCAGAAATTCTGTACAGCCTATTGAAAACATACTACGTTATGGTTTAACTGTTGTGTACATTATGTATATGTACAATGTAGTAGTTCACTTTCGGCTTATCCCTTTTGGGGTCGCCACAGCGTAACAGCACCCACTGTTTGGCATCATTGATTTGGCAGAGTTTTTACGCCGGATGCCCTTCCTGACACAACCCTGTACTTGAGGGGCACAGGGACCCAGTTAGGCAGCAGCGTCAAGGGTCTTGCCTAAGGACCCAATCTGGGTGGGGATCAGTGGACAACCCTGAGAATCGAACTCAGGGCACCTGCGTGTCAGCCCTTCACCTAGTCTTCCTCCGTGAAAGATCAGATCTCATTCATTTCTGTGTGATGCTTTCATCTGAAGAGGAATCGTTTTCGGAATTTTCAGTGTACTTAGCTAACGTGACAGACTGTTGTCATCCCCTGTTGTTGTTGTGTGTTGAAACGGGACGATTCACGTGGAGAACGGGGCGTACGGAGCACTGTTTACATTCTCCTTTTTTTTTCTGCGCACGTAAGAGAGATGCAGTAAGGTGGTGAAAGAGCTTCTGGGTATGTGAATAAAGTGATTAAATAAGTGAATAATTAAATATTTATAAAGTGGCAGACGGTCCTGCAAACGTGTCTC
>NC_050523.1:25440583-25444529 GCF_002922805.2 Oryzias melastigma | reverse complement strand
TAACTATTATTAGTGGATACGCTCCTCAAACGCTTTAATTCAGTCTCATGTACCCGTCCCTTTATTTTCCTTAAACCTCCGAACAGGTGCATTGACAGATCCCACAGAAGACAAGAATCTGTACATGGTTCGTTCACTGACCTCTGGACATAAGCGAACAGCCACTAGGCCCAACTCAGTCCGCTAAACTTTGTCATTTTTAAACAACCCGCAGCAAAACCAATCAGTTTTTCAGAGAAAACGTCGACACTATTTAATCAATCGATTATATCCTGATCAGTGCCGGCGTTCTATGTTTTCTCTGATAAACTGCTTTGTTTTACTGCCGATATCCGGGGCTCAGTGAACGCACCATGCAGAAACACTCAGCAGCTCTGGGTTCTGTTTCATTACACATGGAACTTTAACCAAATTCTAGGAATTTAGAAAAAACACACAGTGTCGCAATGATACGGTTTCATAATAATGCGATAAAACACAAACCAACTCACGCGATAAGTCATAATAAACATGGCAATATGTGTTTTTTTTTATTTGATTGTCTAAAAAGGAGCATTTAAGTGATGTCACAGCAGTGTGGTGCGCGCGTGCCGCGCTGGCTCACGCAGCGAGTCCACTGACAGTCTCAGATACAAGTCAGGAGTCTGTTCAGTGGTATTTGAAAGAATGTCCAGAACAAGTATTCAGGCTGCCAGCTGCAGAAGTCCGGCTACAGATGAAGCGATGAGGAAATCTTGGTTATTGATTTTACAGAGGAGATGCACGATTAGCTGTGACGTTGATCTCTCATGGCGCCTGCTGTTCTGTACTCGGACAGACACTTCAGAAGCGCATTTAATCAAAAAAAAAGTCAATTTCCATCACAGTTTTGCGAAAAATATACATCCATTTCAATAGCCCCCCAAAACCAGCTCCTCTACACGCATTAAACTTTTTTTTCGAAAAATTTGAGGTTTTTTTTTTTGGAATCTTTGTTTCCATTAAAGATATTTAATAATCAAATATTCTCGGTGTCTCCAAGTAGGAAAGGGAGAAGGGGACACCTCATTCTTTGTTATTAGCTGCATTTCCATTACACATTTGCGCAAAACTTTATGGAAATTCCAGGAATTTCAAAACAAAAAAAAAAAACGTTTCGAAATGACACTGTTTCCATTAATTATAATTTTGCGATAAATCACAAACCAACTCACGCGATAAGTCATTAAAAACACGGCGATGAACGACAACAGTTTTTTTTTTTTTATTTCATTCACTAAAAGGGAGCATGTGGGTGACGTCACAGCTCTGTCTGGGGCGCGTGCAGCGCAGCTCGACTCAGAAGAGAGAGAAGTTTGTTCAGCGGTTAAAAGAAAAAGCAGCAAATAAGCATCTGGACCTTTTTTCTGTCTGAAAACACCACAACCACTTCATACCGAGAAGCGCATTTATTTAGGAAAAAGTGTTTCCGTTACAGTTTTGCGAAAAATGTCTATTTCCTCCTCTAAGCGCAATTTTTTTTTCCGAAAAATGCCAGTTTTTTCGAAACTGTGGTGTTTCCATTAGGAAAATTTATTATCCAAATTCCAATTTGCGAAATTTCAGAGTTAATGGAAATGCGACTATTGATTATCTCGTTAAGGAGAAAACGATTTAAAAAAAGAAAAAAAGTGGGATAGGCCGTTTTTGGCTTCAGAAATAATGAACAAATATCTTTAAGATGTTTTAATTCTTTATGAAGGCAGATGTGTGATTTTAAAAAATTGCATCACAATAAAATACAATTTTCGAGCAGCTCACAAGTGAGTTGTGCTATTTTTAGAAGAGGCCTGCAGGCGACTGATGTGGAGCTCGCGGGCGACCTGGCGCCCGCGGGCGACGTGTTGGTGACCCCTGATGTAGAGCTTTGAACCCTGACTAGAAGACCTCAAGGATGGAGTGCTCTTCCAAAAAAGCCATGAGCTGAATGTAGACTATCCTTTCAAGTAATTTGGAGATAAAACAAGACTTCAATCAAATGAGGAAATCTGAATCAACTACAGAAAACTTAATAAAAGCCTGCAATTATTTCTAAAGCTTTAAAACATATATTTTATAAAACATGTAAAAGGTATTTAAACACTTATAGACACATATAAACACACTCAAAGTATTTGCTCACTGAGGTCTATTTATTATAGCAAAACATTAATGACGTGTTTGAACTCCAGATATTCTTATACATAAAAACCTCATGATGTCCAGATAAACAAAGAGCTTTGAGACATTACATCTTTAAAAAGTGGGAAAATATTATTTTTTAAAAAGGAAAAAAAATCAGGAGATGTTTCACTGTGCCCCCCGCTGCAATAAAAGCCCCTCCCACTGGTTACAAACAGAGTAATGACTTTTCCTCTGTCAGTGTTCTAGAAATCTTTCCCATCTACACCTACTGCACATGTGGAGACAGAAATGACATCATGTTCTTCAGTTTAGCGGACCGCCCATAAATCTGTACCACCTCATTAATGTTGTGGTTGTTATGCTGTTTGTTGCTGTTTTTGTGAATTTAGTTTACATGTAATTGTAGCTTAATGCAGTTAATTTAATGCTACACTCGTCATCTTAGCTCTGGACTTTTAGACGAGTTCCCTAGTTCTCTTCTGGGACACGTAAACAGTTTTCTCTTCGCTCCATAACTCCACATCAGATCTGGATCGACACACAGACTCTCTGTCTGCGCGGTGAACGTTTCAAAATCCGCTCTTTGACCTGAACGACTGACCACAGTGTAGCATAAGAATGACCGAAATGAGACTATTGTGATAGACTTTCGTTTTAAATGAACACGGGAGAAACCCCCGGAAGAGCCGCGCTTCTTCTTCTTCTTACGGAGCGGCTGATTCTAGGAGCCCAGACTGAGAGGGGGGGACGGAGGCCCCGAATGATGACAAAAAGACACAACAGAAAACATTATTTCAGTAAACCAATAACCAATATATAATCACAAATACTTTTATTTTTAATGTCAAGGTAATGATGTTTATATATTTTGTTCTGGAAACGTCGTCACCGGACCCCCCTCCTCTACATTGAAAATAGTTCGGTCCGACTGGATTATTCTTCTTCTGTTAGTGACCGACAGACCCACAGAGTGTGAGGGAGAGACTGCGCATGCTCGTAACGGCCGCGCGCAGGGGGGCGGGGACTCGATTGTGGTTCTGGAGTTGAGATGAGTTTGAGGGTTTTGTTAAAATATTAACCAAAAGCTTTTGTATGGAGCCTCGAATTAGAATAATTTGTTGTTTTATTATGTATCAATAATGAATTTGTGCCGTTTATGCTCATTTCTTAATGAGGTGATCTAATAATAGTAAAATAAACTTGTTTTTAACGACTCCTGACATGACACTAAATGAAGAGATCTTATGTGTTTGATCAATCCTCCAACATGTACACATGTCAGATGACTGAGTGAAATGATGATTAAATCTATTATCAGAACTGTTTATTTTAAGATTAAGTTTACATTTTATCATCTTCTGCTGCACAGCAGTACCTGTAGTTTATGTTCAGAAGAAATTAGAAAATAATGTGAAAACAACTGAAATATCTTTACCAATATCTTTACTTTCTCAGTTCTCAAAAATCCTTGAAAAATTATTTGTTACCAGACTGGATGAATTCATTGAGAAAGAAAACTTACGGCTTTACAGTCCTCAAACCACAAACACCCGGCGCCTCTGAATCAGCGTCACTTTCAGAACAAATGTTTCCACAATCTAAGTCTGAAGACAGAATTGTGGACTTTGAAATATCGCTGACATCACTAGCTCCGACACGCAAAGGAGAAGCCATCTTGCTATGTTGACGTCACACGCACCACGTGACCAAAACGGAGCTTTTCCCCGGAAGAGGAAATTTGCATATGGATTGGCCGCAAAAATGCTGTTTTATTTCAATATTTCTTGCTCAAAACACGTCAAAA
>NC_050523.1:25438486-25440217 GCF_002922805.2 Oryzias melastigma | reverse complement strand
ATATGGATTGGCCGCAAAAATGCTGTTTTATTTCAATATTTCTTGCTCAAAACACGTCAAAACATTTGGAAATGGTAAATATAAGGCGAAATACAGTTAACACTGAAAAAGACCCACAACCCCATAACTAGTCCTTTAAGTAAATATTAGAGATAAATTGTAGAAAAATAAATTCATAAATCTTATGTAGTTAAGTCCACTGGACATAGTGTGGGTAAATAGAAAATGGAAAGCACCTTGGTGCTTTTTCTTGTGCTCTTTTTACATCTTTGTACATGTGTGTATATAGTTTTTTTCTGCTGCTAGGTGTGTACATTTGTTTATATTTATATTTATTCTGCTCCTTTGTGTGTACATTTGTTTATTTATATTTTTTCTGCTGCTATGACTTCTTATTTTTATAAGTTAGTTTCATTTTATTGATCATTTGAATTTTTGTATTGATCTTTTAGTAGTTTAATGGGGTTTTGTGCTTTTCATTATTATTAATTGCTGCTTCTACAACTGAATTTCCCTGCGGGTATAAATAAAGTTGATCTTGAATCTTGAAATAGAAATAAATGAGGGTTTGTTTAGACAACTGTTTATGTAAATGTGTATGTATTTTTGTTTATATATACCTATTGTCATGGCAGCAGCTGCCCTGCTGCTAATCATCTGATTCCCTCCGCCTGTGCCTGCTCCTATAAAGCTCTGCCTCTGCCTTTGACTCTTGCTGGATCGTTGCACTGCAAGCACTCAGAAGACTCCCCTTCTCTGTTTGTTGCCAGCAAAATCCTGTTTTGCCGACCACTCCGTTCAACTCAAAAGCCAGCATACTCAGCCTGTGTTCCTGCCTCTGCTCTCAGCCAGATCCTGTTCTGCCTCCCTGCCCAACTCAAGCCAGCCTGTGTTCCTGCATCTGCTCTTGTCCTCATGGTGCCTGATTCTGTCTGCCTGCTCCTGTCTCTCTGCTGCATCATTTCACCCCAAGCCTCGTAAGTCCCCTCAACTTAGATTTATTGAGCTTTTCCCAGAGACCCCTGGTGATTATTATTTGGATTGGAAAACAAGTTCATCACTGAAGCCCAACTTCCTGAGTTTACTTCGCCCTCCTGGCTTTCCCTCTCCTCATTACCATTTGTGTCTGGAGCCACGCCTTCCCTTGTTCTTCAGAGGACACCACCCCGTCCCTGCAGTCTGTTCTCCTCATCCCAGTAAGCCTTCCCTCTGTTTATACTCCATTACCGCAAATCACTTGCCATCATCTAACCCTCTCCTATCTCCTTAGTGTCCGCGCATTGGCTGCGTTGTTTGACGCCAGGGGGCCCTCCAAGACAAAAGCTTAATAAATATAATTTCTTGAACTTCTGGGTTTGTCACATTTTGGGTCCCTAAAAGCCTTTCCTGACACCTATGTAAAACCTAGCAGGATTTTTTATGTTTATTTTTCTTGTTTGATACATTTTGATTTAATTTGGTTGATTTAGTAATAGGGGCAGATGATATAAGTTTTCTTCTTTCTGCTCCTTTTCATTTATTAACTTTTTTTTAGGTGTATATAGTATTATTTTGATGTTAAGTATTGTTACTAAATGAAATAAAATATAAAATAAAAAATAATAAATTCTTATTCCACTTCTTATTTCACTGTGTTTAGGTCGTAGAGCAGGCATGTCAAACATACGGCCCGCGGGCCGGACCCGGCCCATTGGAGGATTTAATCCGGCCCGTCATAAATTTCTGAGTATG
>NC_050523.1:25432904-25437590 GCF_002922805.2 Oryzias melastigma | reverse complement strand
AACTGAGAGTAGTCACAGTAGGACTGGGGAGACGAGACAAAGAGCCTTGGTAGGGAGATAGATAAGGGAGCTCAGAGAAAAGCGTCCACTCTTGGTGAGTGCCGGAAGAAAAGATGCTAACTCTGAAGATTGTATTCAAAGTATTATGATAATACAAAATGTAATAGTCATCTTAATTTGCTAATAAGGCAATTAATACAGTTTGTATTTGTCAAAGAATGATTATAAAAGTAGAAAATCATCTTCATTAGTTAATGGAGAAAAAAAAAATCAAAACATTCTAATTAAAGTGAAGAAGAAAAAAAAGAAATGATTAAAGTACACAAAAAATAATTAATAGGAAAGAAAAGAATCAGCAGTTTCAGCAGAAATCAATGCTACATCACAGCTTATTTTAGGAACAAGTTTAAGGCCACGTAATCGTTCTTCGTTGTTTTGACTGAGAGACTGTGAAGGTCTCATTTCAAGGGAAATCTGCTCAAGTTCTGCAGCTCAGAATTGGGTCAGAGGTCGTATCCAGCGGTTTTTGAGTTCACATTTCACATTTTGGTTAAATTAAAGGGTCAAACATGCGTAATCTCACAGTTCTCAAAGTCCTTCATTGATTTTATTTCCAAAGGCTTTGTAACGTCCGGTGGTCAGAGTGGTTTCACAAAGATTCTGGAGTTCAGAGTCCACGTACTGTGGATCTGTGTCCTCGATCGTAGGAGCCTCGCGTGCTTCGCCAGATCAGCGTAATATTTACAAAGATGATCATTAAGATACACATTCAATCCCTTCAGGTTTTTACGTTGTTTCATCAGAGCTATCTTATGCTTTCGATTAACAAACCTGATCAGGATCGCTGGTTTATCCGTATTCTTTCTCAGAGGAAGCGGATGACAGATCTCAACAGTGTTTAGGTCCAAGGAAATCCCTTTAGACGCAAGAAATTCTCCGACTTGATTCTCCACGGTCACGTTTGCTCCCATATCAGCTCCGTTAGCATCCATGCTAGCGCTGGTAGCACCAGGCTGCACCCGGGGTTGTAGTTGAAGTCCCGTGAGAATCACATTATTCATCCGTGCCTGTTGATCCATGTCATGCATCCTCCTCTCCAGGAGATCTTGGCGATTATCTCGTTGTTCGTTACGTGCCTTTTCTTGATGGAAATCTTCCAGGAGTTGTAGCACTGGTGTTAGCTTAGCTTCCAGCAGCGCTGCTAGCGTGGATTCAGAGAGAATAGCTGGGGTTAGCTTAGCCTGGATGTCGGTTACAGTGCGGATTGAACAGTAGAATACACTTGAAAGCTCAAAAACCTGGTTTTTAATGCAGTCACTGAAAATAGGAATTTACTTTACTAGTAAAAATGTTGAATAAGTCATTTCGTCACTAAAAACTAGAATTTATGTGTT
The DNA here is from genome assembly GCF_002922805.2 of Oryzias melastigma. NCBI lineage: Eukaryota > Metazoa > Chordata > Actinopteri > Beloniformes > Adrianichthyidae > Oryzias > Oryzias melastigma. The sequence goes on along the minus strand of NC_050523.1, from coordinate 25,436,196 downwards.
TATTTCACAGCTAAACAAAAAGTGCACGAGTCATTAAAAATCAGAATAAACACTTGAAGAAAGTATTGAAATTATTCAAACTAGAAAAATAATAACAAATGTACGTAAAAGAAACACCTCATAACCAGAAAGTTTTAACTCATCCACCATTGCATAGAACCAGCTACAGATTTACATTTTTGTAGTTCTATCTAACAGCTCACGGTACACATGACTCCCTCAGTCTGTCTGTGGAGCAGCGTTGAGACGCTGGTCTGCTGATGAACATCCTCCTCTCAGTGAAGACCTTCAGACATTAGTCCTGATGACCCTGGACACAACCTCCTGCACACAGGGGTTAGCTTCTGATATCTTTTTTAACATCTTATTAATTATCCTCAGTGTTTTCTTTACCAAAAGTTTTTCAAGTTATTTACTGACCAATAAGATGCCCCAATAAAGGCATGTGGCTATTCTGTCAACGATTAGTCGACAACGTCAACTAATCAACTATAATAAATTGTCAACACTGGTTTAGTGTTGTTGACGGGTTGTTTTGTTGTTTTGCTATTTTAAATTATTATACTAATCCCCAGCCACAGAGTCATTTGGACAACAGGTATGTCAAAAAGCTGTTTTGTTTCTGTGAGGTGAGCCTCTGCTAACCTCTACATGTCTGTTGATGAGGAAGAAAGTGAAAAAACTCAATTAGAATTTATTCATTTTAATAAAAGTTGGATCAGACTTGTACAGAGATCTCTGTCTATCAGGCATGCAAAGACAAAGACTCATAAAATACAGTTCACTTACATACCTTATCAGGCGGGTGTTACTGGCTCCAAGTCAATGTTTGTCAGGACAAGAGAACCCCCCAAAAACGACCTCATTGGTCAGTGTCCTTACCCCTGTTGCAGACAATGTCATCACAGTTTAGTTTTCCAGTGGAGAACTACTGATGAAGTCCTTCTGATTCTGACTTGACTGGTTTCAACTGGTCTCCAGCTCTATGTGGTCTTCAGTTCCATGTGTTTTGATGTGACACTGGATTCAATGTGTTAACAGTAACGTATAAAAGTAAACTGTCTACAGCAGGGGTCTCCAACTAATTTGGCGAGAGGTCCAGTAACTCTGCCAGCTTGGTAGACCGGGGTCCGAACATGCAAAAACATTCAGTCAATATTTCACTTTTCTGTTCTTTTATTTAATTACAATGTGTAGTTAAATGGTAAATGGCGTATACTTGTATAGCGCTTTCTACCCTCCTTCGAGGGCCCAAAGCGCTTCACAGTCACAGACCCATTCACCCATTCACGCACACATTCACACACTGGTGGCTCCGCTGCTGAACACTGGCGCCAACCTCCCACCAGAGGCAGTTCGGGGTTCAGTGTCTTGCCCAAGGACACTTCGACACATGGGCGGGCAAGGCGGGAGTCGAACCCGCTCACTTCTGATCAGGAGTCGACCGCCCTACCGCTGCACCACGGCCGCCCGTTACATTTGCAAAGAACTCTCAAGTATTTCTCCCATTCCTTTTTGTACAAAAATACATACATGTGCATGAATTGTAGAGTAAAAAAAGATATTGTACATAAACTTGCCTCCTTATAGTGCAATATGTGTGCTCTTTCACAAACTTTAACATTCTGCTGTCTGTCACTTAAAGTGCAACAGGTAACATGAATGTACCTCAAAAAGCATTCATAATTAATCCCTCAAATGTTAATTTTCTGTTTTGCAACCTTAAAAGTAGGTTGCAAATAATGCTACATATTGAACATTAAAGTAATAACTTTCATAAGTGTGAAAAACATTATAAACATAAATGTAAACTATAAAACAGACTTAAAGAGACGTAGATGGTACTTTGAATGGTGGTGTTGAGCTGGAACTGTATGGAGCTAAATTTGGGCCAATATTATTTGAAACCCAAATAAGACAAATTGAAAGAATATCTGTGTTTGGCAAAAAGAATTTAAAATGTCAGAATTTTTTTACTTTTCTAAAATAATCGTAATTATTTTCAACTTCAAATTTTCTCTTTTTTAGGTTTAAACTCAGAATTTAAACTCCCAAACTTAATCAGTTTCATTTTTTTCCAGTTTAAACTTTTATATATATATATATATATATATATATATATATATATATATATATATATATATATATATATATATATATATATATATATAAAAATTTCAGTTTCCAAACTTTTGGCCTTGTTGTGGCTAACACAAAGGGCCAATCAAAACTCAATGAGAGGAATAACTTCAGTCCCAGTGTCTTCACTGACTCCTAGAGCCGTGATAATTACGATCAGAAAATGTCTGTTCTATCATATTCTGAAGTTATCCCAAGACAGGTGTAAATTCTTAAGTTTATTTTACAAGTTTGTTATTTATTTATTTATTTATTTTAGGTATTCATTGCAGGGCTGCACGGTGGCGCAGTGGTTAGCGCTCTTGCCTCACAGCGAGAAGGCCCCGGTTCGACTCCCGGCTGGGACCTTTCTGTGTGGAGTTTGCATGTTCTCCCCGTGCATGCGTGGGTTTTCACCGGGGACTCCGGCTTCCTCCCACCGTCCAAAAACATGCTTCATAGGTTAATTGGTGACTCTAAATTGTCCCTAGGTGTGAATGTGAGAGTGGATGTGTGTGATTGAGGCCCTGCGACAGACTGGAGACCTGTCCAGGGTGTACCCCGCCTTCGCCCTTCAGTAGCTGGGATAGGCTCCGGCACCCCGCGACCCCGAAAGGGAAGAAGCGGTCAAGAAGATGGATGGATGGATGGTATTCATTGCATGTGGGGTCATGGGTGTATGTGTTATGGGGAGGGGGGTGTGTGTGTGAAGGATGGGTTGGGTTTTTACCGTGTATGTTTTGTTTTTAATTGTAAAGCGCTTTGAGTTACTCTGAGTATGAAATAATATTGGCAGCAGTGTAGCTCCATAGCCCTGCACATCTCTGGAAAGCTTCTTGTTGACGACAGGGGAATCTGTCGGACCTTTTCTTGAAGCTGCTGTCCCTCTTTTCCTTCTAATATTGTTTCTGTCGTTGCCTCCATACACACTTTAATCATTTCTGAGTGACTTTAGTGTTTGCCCAACATCCACTCGTGAGCTCGTTGTTGTGCTGTTACAGTCTGTGTGTTGTAGCTCACACTGTACTTGCAGTTTGTGTATTTTCCGTGACCACGTCACTCATTCTGTCGGGTAATTAGTGTCAGAAGTTTTGTGTTTTGTCTCGTAGCGCCACTTGATATCAGCATTCTTAACAAAAGTAGCAGACTCCATGTTTATAATACAAACCAGCCT
>NC_050523.1:25427855-25432821 GCF_002922805.2 Oryzias melastigma | reverse complement strand
GCTTTTAATACAAACCGGCCTGTAGAACACTGCTGGTAAATAAAAGCAAAAGCTTCGGTCCATCATCTCGAAAGACACTATTTTGAGTCCACTTTTCTAATCGTAGCTAGAGTCATTGTTGATGCGTATTCCAGATAACTTTACGTCCCAACTACGTAAACATCAGCTCACCGCTCTGAGCTTTTGCCGGTTGAAGGACCCCAGTCTGAACGTAGCTGTCCTCGCGCGCCTGTTCAAAAATCGCATGTAAAGATGAATGAAAAAACCTATTTTTTATTAAAAATGCTTGGCGGTCTGGATAAAAGGGTCTTGGGGTCCGGACCCGGACCGCGGTCCGCCAGTTGGGGACCCCTGGTGTATCGTGACAAATGCTGTACCAAACCGTGGAACGTGTATCGAACGGTTTGGTTTTAGATTAAATATTGTTGGATTCCTAATGAATAATAAAAAGGCGGGAATATTATTTCAGAATTGGAATTGAGGCGACCGTGGTGCAGAGGTAGGGCGGTGGACTCCTGATTGGAGGATTTCAGGTTTGATTCCCGCCTTGCCCGCCCATATCTCAGAGTGTCCTTGGGCAAGACACTGAACCCAACATTGCCTCTGGTGAAAGGTTGACATCTGTGATCAGCAGCAGAGTCACTACCAGTGTGTGAATGTGTGTGTGAATGGGTTTGTGACTGTAAAGCGCTTTGGGCCTTTGAAGGAAGGTAGAAAAACACTATCCAAGATTAGTATACATCAGGGGTCACCAACTCGTCGCCCGGGGGCACCGGGTCACCCGCGAGCACCACATCAGTCGCCCGCAGGTCTCTTCTAAAAATAGCACAACTCACTTGTGAGCTGCTCGAAAATTTTGTTTTATTGTGATGCTATTTTTTTTTAAAATCACACCTGCCTTATAAAGAATTAAAAATTAAAACATTTTAAAAATAGATGTTCATTATTTCTGAAGCCAAAAACGGCCTATCCCACTTTTTTTCTTTTTTGAAATCATTTTCTCCTTAACGAGATAATCAATAGTCGCATTTCCATTAACTCTGAAATTTTGCAAATTGGAATTTGGATACTAAATTCTCCTAATGGAAACACCACAGCTTCGAAAAGACTGGCATTTTTACAATCAAAATGAGCCTATTGTGAATGAACTCTGTGAGCAGAACCAGACCGACTAAACTGTGAAAAGCTTCTGATTTCAACAGGTAAACTGAATGTTTAAAACATTGCACATGTTTGGAAGTTTCTTTGTTTGATTTGCAGTTTATTAATCATTGATGGTGGCTTGCAGGATCTCTGCAGATCCGTTGATGAAACCATCGACAGTCGCAGCGGTCCACCAGTCATTTCTTCCTCCGTGAAAGATCAGATCTCATTCATTTCTGTGTGATGCTTTCATCTGAAGAGGAATCGTTTTCGGAATTTTCAGTGTACTTAGCTAACGTGACAGACTGTTGTTGTTGTGTGTTGAAACGGGACGATTCATGTGGAGAACGGGGCGTACGGAGGACTGTTTACATTCTCCTTTGGTTTCTGTGCATGTCAGAGACGTGCATTAAGGTGGTGAAAGAGCTTCTGGGTATGTGAATAAATTGAATAAATAAGTGAAAAAATAAATTATAAAGGGGCGGACGGTCCTGCAAACATGTCTCTAAGATGTAGCGTGAAAGGGTCAAATTCAATGAAGAATTTGACTTCCGTAAGGAAGGAAAAATTACTCAATGATGAAAGTTTATCAATTTTAGCTTTAAAATTGATTAAAGAGTAATCTTCAAAATCAATCTCAACACTTCAGGAAGTAAATTCTCATCTGAAGGGACCGTATCACAAAGAAAGAACAAGATGGACAACGACTGCCTTTTTGATATTTATTAAGAGATAAGCATAAAAATATATACAAAATAAACAAAGAAAATCAATGTAGTGCGTGTGTGTGTGTGTGTATGAATGTGTGTGGAAGTTGGTTAATGAGCAAAGTAATACCTCAGAACGGTTTAAGAGAAAAATTGTAATCTAAAAAAAACAATTACGTTAAACTGTTCAATACACTAGTCTGGATAAATCAAATTGGCTGTTATGACCACATCAAACCGCAACAGTTTTCTCCTCACCACGGTGGCTCAAAGCTGGACTTGGACTGGACTTTCAAACGAAGCTCACCAGACAAAGGTGTTTCTCCTGAGGCCGATGAGATGGATGAAAGCAGCAGCAGCTTTGGCTTAGGGTGTAGGAGAACGGTCAAACACTCTTCTGGAGCTTACGACCGGATGCGGCTGAAGTTCTGGTGGTCATCTGTGAATGGCGATCTATGTGAAAACAAAACCATCATGAAATACTTTTGTGATAAACAAGTTTGCATAAAGTTTAAATCAGAATGAGTTTAGCTCAAACAAAGTTTAAAAATCAACATTTAAACTTCTTAATGAATAAACAATCAACTATGAAGAGATTTCTCATAGAAAAAGATCAACTACATGTAATTCTAATGTTTCTTAATTGTCAAATAAAGAGGATTAAATCAAAGCATGAATTGTATTCCATATCATTAACTCTTAACATGCAGTTTATCAATACACGATTAAATGTTGTCTAAACTCATATTCAGATACAAATCACATATTTATGAACAACAAAGATTATAGTGGAAGTTTTGTCTGCTTCTTGTTGAAATCTGTGAATAAAGTTCAGTCATTTTCATGTTATTCACATTCAACACCACAAATAAAAGAACAGATGTTTAGAATCTTTATTTGTGAATATAAGAAATTTAAATTCAAAGGTTCATCTCAGCTTGTTCTGAGCTGAGTTCCTGGTCCTCCTTTGGTCCAAGGGGTGTAAAGTCATAAACCTTACATTCCAAAGAGGTCTGCAATCGATCCTTCAGTGAGTGGGACAGAAAGATTCTTTGAAGACCTTTTAGGATAAATCAGTTTCCGTAAATCCTTCAAAGGAGTTGTCCAGTGGTTTCATCCATCCATCCATTTTCTTGACCGCTTCTTCCCTTTCGGGGTCGCGGGGTGCCGGAGCCTATCTCGGCTGCTGAAGGGCGAAGGCGGGGTACACCCTGGACAGGTCGCCAGTCTGTCACACTCCAGTGGTTTCCTTATCAAGAAATAGGGCTCGGGAGGTAACAGACCTTTTGGGCTCAAGGCCTCATTTGGGCCTCTTAGCACCCAAAGAGAGGCCAGATTCTCAAATGTCTCGATAAAATCTCCACAGAAGTATTTTATGGCCTTGGTAGGTCTGAGTCTTGGAATGTATTCCTGATTATAGTGGACTCACAGTTTTTCTTTAATTTCTCATCCTTTGAGAAGTGAAACACGTCAGAAGGCATCGTAGCATGTTACACTAAGCTCTTTATTTTGCATATGAAACTCTGCATTACCGACCCGGATAGTCAGCGTCATTGATTTGATTTAGAGTCGCCAAAAGGTTCCGATCTGTAAATAAAGCTTCACGAGATGCTCCACGTCTTCCAGCTTCAAGCTCTGATAAGCTCTGATAAACTGACAGCTTTCATTTTCATCGGCATTCTCAGCGTCACTGTCAGTGTCATTGCCAGATTGTGAGCTCTTACTTTACGTACTGCCGGCTCAAATTGATAGGGCTTTACAGTCCTCAAACCACAAACACCCGGCGCCTCTGAATCAGTGTCACTTTTAGAACAAATGTTTCCATAATCTGAGTCTGAAGACAGAATTGTGGACCTTGAAATATTGCCGCTATCGCTAGCTCCGACACGCAAAGGAGAAGCCATCTTGCTATGTTGACCCTGGTTACGTCACACGCACCACGTGACCAAAACGGAGCTTTTCACCCGTAAGAGACAGGTTTGCCAAATTTGCATATGGATTGGCCGCAAAAATGCCGTTTTATTTCAATATTTCTTGCTCAAAACACAGCAAAACATTTGGAAATTGTAAAAAGATGAAAAGAAACAGAGATAAAGAAAGAGAAAGTGTGCAGGGGCGGGCTTACACGTGGAGTAGCGCATGAGCCAAATAGAGAGAGAGAGAGATAACAAGGGGCTGCACGGTGGCGCAGTGGTTAGCGCTCTTGCCTCACAGCGAGAAGGCCACGGCTCGACTCCCGGCTGGGACCTTTCTGTGTGGAGTTTGCATGTTCTCCCCGTGCATGTGTGGGTTTTCACCGGGGACTCCGGCTTCCTCCCACCATCCAAAAACATGCTTCATAGGTTAATTGGTGACTCTAAATTGCCCCTATGTGTGAATGTGAGAGTGGATGTGTGTGTGATTGAGGCCCTGAGACAGACTGGAGACCTGTCCAGGGTGTACCCCGCCTTCGCCCATCATCAGACGGGATAGGCTCCGGCACCCCGCGACCCCAAAAGGGACAAAGCGGTAATGAAAATGGATGGATGGAGAGAGATAACAACACAAAACGTAAAGAAAATGTTCTACTTTCATTTGTATTTTGGGTTGTGATTGCAGAGTTTTGTGTTGTTCACTTCAAATGTGTTTAAAAGGAAAAAAACCTTAAAATATATAGAGTTCAAAACTGAATAGTTAATAGCTAGTTCTTTTTTCACTTATTTTTTTACATTTTTTCTGGAATGGATAAATAACAGCATATACAGAATTTACATCATGGATTTTGCGCATAATCTTATATAATAGTTTATAATGAATTAAATAAAGCAAAATACAAACTAAAAAGTCATTTGGTAGACAAAAGAGCCGCTGTTTTCATAGAGCAAATGTAAATGAACTGAATTTTTGAGAAGAGACAGAATTCCAATCACTATTGTGGAGGGAAACAAGGAAAGACCGTCGTTTTACTTTGAAAGATTTGGAAGGATTCTTAAAAACAAAACAAAAAATAACTTTTTTTTAGTTGTTCTTTTATGATAATAAATGTAGACTGTTTTTAAGAGATATACGCTTAACTTGAGCAAATTGACTAATGATACCGATGATATTTGCAGCAGAAAGTTTTTTTTTTTTTTTTT
>NC_050523.1:25427274-25427816 GCF_002922805.2 Oryzias melastigma | reverse complement strand
GAGATTAAGAAACACTGGGTTAAAGTGACAGCACCTCTGCACTGCAATGATGCTTCCTGCTTATTTAAAAAATGTACATTAGATTGTGGAGGGAATGTACATCAATACAGATTATTATTTTTTACCTTTTTGGATGATAGTGTGTCGCGGGATTTTTTTCATGGAAAATATGTACCTTGGCTCAAAAAAGGTTGAAAAACACTGGTTTAGCTAACTAAACCTCGTCTTGTCTTTATTTTTACTTAGCATATAGCTTAAACACCTTAAGTTTAATGTGTGTTTTACATCCAGTTTATGCATGACCCGATTACTCTGCTAATTGAAAAAACAATCAATGATTAGTTGACTATCAGAATAATTGTGGCAGCCCTAGTTGATTGATGGATTTACTGGTGTTTGACAAAAAGTAATTTAAAATGACTCTTTCTTGTGTTTGTGTCCCTGCAGTCAAACACCAGTATTTTCTGACTGAAGAGGATCTCTGCAACCAGCAGAGGAACTTCAGAGTGGACCAGGAGAATCCAGAACCTCCACAGATTAAA
>NC_050523.1:25423395-25426938 GCF_002922805.2 Oryzias melastigma | reverse complement strand
GTCCTAGCGCCGGCCGGTTTTAGCTCGCAGCTCGGTGTTTGGAGACCCGCCCGTGATCTAGTGAGAGCAGCCGGTGAGTTAGAGGGCGATGAGGGACGCCCGAATCCGCGATTAATGTGTCAAAAAAATTGTCGGCGTCAAGCACGTGTCAGATTAACGCGTTTTTAACGCGACAAATCTGACAGCCCTAGTTGAGACTCATTTAAATGTGATGCCCAGATAAAAAGTAGAAAAAGAAATGATTTCTTTTAATAAGATGCTGTATGCTTAGAAATGTTAGAGATTAGATCCTAACTTTAAACTGATACTCCATGAAAAAACGTTTTGACAAGTTTAACTTCATGTAATCATTTGTACTTTAATGATCCGTTTGAACGTAAATTAGTTCTGAGCATTTACTTCATATCTCAGTGATCCTGGTGCAGAACTTTGGTAACCATCTCATGAACTTGAGGCAGGATCCAGGTCAGGTGTACCAAGCTGTAGGTGTTATCCTATTGTGGTTTAGAAGTCGAAGGACTTGAGTTCCAAGAGGAAAACCATGGAGAAACTTTTAGTACATAAAAACACTAAGACTGGCAACATAAACACAGACTATGACAGGGTTTTTCCACTAGTGTGCCGCAGAACACTAGTGTGCCGTGAGAGATGGTCTGGTGTCCCGCGGTAAATGACCCATTTTCACATGTCTAAAACATTTACCATCACTATGGTATCAGCTCTGTGTTCATCCAAACGGCCCTGATTTAACACTGGATAGTTTGGAATATGCAAGATGGTAAAAGAAATATTTCTTTGATTCTATAAATGACTAATCAGAATGATGTCACCACAATCCAGCCACAAAACTAGCCTCAAACTCTGTTTTCAGAAAAGTCCCGCCCCCTTCAGCTGTCTCTGCCAATCATTGTTGGAGGCTTGATCACATGTCATCTGTTACGTCCCTCCTTGGGGAGGAGGAAGAAATGTGTAACATAAAGAAAATAAGTAAATAACCGGGCAGGGATAAGAAGGAGACACAGTGTTTAATGGAGTGACAGGAGTCAAAACATAAGATAAAACAAACCACAAAAAGCCAAATGAATGAATACTAATAGCAACTTAGGTTCTCAGGCTTTGCAGCAAAACCAAACAGTGAAATATAAGTATCACTCCAAAACAAGCTAAAGAAACCACCAGAGCAACATTAACAAATACAACAAACTGAAGAGGGGGAAACCAGAGGCTAGAAGGCTTGGGCCAGGCAGACAGCAGGGGCAGGCTGAGAAACTAATTCCTCACTCAGGAATTTCAGCCGCCACTGGAGCAGAGCTTCCTGGCTTCTTTTAAGCTTCCCTCCCAGCTCAGGGATTGGCTCTGAGGGTGCCTCAATCAGCTCTGCAGGAAGGGGGCGGAGTCAGCAGCAGTGGAGGAGCTGGACTTGTGCAGGAGCTGGTAAAACAGATAAAAACAAAACACACACACACAAAACACACACGACCAGGGGTCGTAACATCATCAGTCTGACCAATCAGAGGTGGTTAACGTCTTCACTTCCTTGTTCTGATTCGGCTCATAAAGTCTCTCAGTTCCAACTAAAATAACAGCTAAAGCTCATGTTTAGCGGTGTAGCTTCCTGCAGGATCCGACGTCAGACGGTTTAAAAAGTGAACAAAAGAATGAAGCTCAGAAACGTGAATATACCCGGAATCTGTGTGAGTTTATGCACTACAGCCCCCATGATGCACTGGGTTAAGGCAGTGTTGCTGGGGGGCGCGGGACGACCGGGGATCATGCCATATATGTTAGTTACTAAACAGTTGATTGGAGGCATAGACTGTATATAAAATAACTGGACAGAGCAAGCCCCCCTACTTCCTGTTCCATATAGGAAGTACCACTGGGTTCCAAAAAGGCCAAAGTCCCATTGACTTACATTGAGAAACAGACAGTTATTTCTCAGTCATTTTATATCTCAGAATAATCATTCTTCCTCTGCTGCTTTCTGATTAACTTCTTTTTTCTAATCCTAATTTTTTTAAAGATTTTTTTCCATTTTCACAAGTTATTAGAGTTATAAATTGACCAATCAGATGGCTCAATAAGCGTTTGTGGGTCTGACGTCGAACGTCTGGGGGGTTTGATTGACAGATGACGGGTAGCCAATGGGAGCAGACTTCATCAATGGGTCCGTGAAGACCTTTTAACACCTACTTTACAATTCAACAATGTACCAATCATTGTCCTACTGTTGTTTTCCTCAATGGAATGTACCGATGCAGCAGTTTAAAACAACAAGAGGAGCATGCTGTCGACATTTTTAGATGAGGATTTACTCTGTAGAAATAGATTTCACTCTGAGGTTATGTGCTTTGGACTTTTTGTTTGTTTAACGTTCGTTTTTCTTTATTTCACTGTTTTAATTGTAGCTTATAAATTATAAGTTGCATATATGCGCATAAAATCACCAACCAAAGTTTCATCTTCTTCACTTTTCCAGCTTCAGCCTGAATTAGACGCAGCCGTCTGAGGAGCGCGAGACAAACTTGAAAGGACCTGGTCGTATTTTCAAACAGAAAAAAGATCCAGCTGTTCCCTTGTTAGGATGGTTATTTATTTTAAATACCGCTGAACGCGCTTCTCACGTGCATCTCACGTGCATCTGATCAAAATGTAACGGGGCCGCGCATGTGAAGTGACAAGCTGCTGCTGCGGCGCGCGCACGAAGGGGGGCGTTCTGTAGCGTTGTCACCCAAATGCTCCTTTTATCTCGACAAAAAGGAATAAATGTAAGTAAATCCCAAAGGACCGCTGACAGAATCAAATGTTGGAATGGTTCTCCCCCAAAGGCTTCAACAATGACTTGTACAATTCTCCCGAGCCGCCGTTATTGAAGCGGTTTACATCCGCGGTCTCGTGGTCGAGGCGTGGAAAAAGACAGACGGTTGCAATAAACTCACTCCTGATTGGCGACAGTACTTCCTGTAGATTCCATGACTCAGCTATGACTCAGACCAATCACTGAAGATGGGTTGCGAATGGCGGTATCCGTTACAGGAAGTGACAGTGAAAGCGGCGGCCTACTTTCACGAGGAGAGGAAGTAATGCATTTCCAATGGGGGACCTCAGTGCTCGATAAGTCCAGTATTTTTACAGTCTATGATCGGAGGACACCGTCAGTGAACGTGACATCCACACACAAAGAGAAAATATTTAATTAAACCTCAATAATTGCGATGGAAAAATATTTAAGGGAATGAAAGGAAATGGAGAGAAAGTGCGAGCACGGGGGGGAGGGGCTTACACGTTCAGCAGCGCAAGAGCCAAACAGGAAGAGAGATAGAGAGAAAACATCAACACAAAATGTAAAGAAAAAGAAGAAAAAAACTGGAATCATTTGACTTTTCTTGATAGTATCAAGGAACAGTCTGCAGGAAATATTCTACATGTATATATATTCTGTATATAATTATGGTTCCACAACCAACCTGTGCAGACACCTGAGAACTGAGAGAATCTTCTCTAAAACAGAGCAGATCATCACTGAGAGAAGAAACAGATGAC
>NC_050523.1:25409204-25422493 GCF_002922805.2 Oryzias melastigma | reverse complement strand
TTGAGAAACACTGGGCTAAAGTGACACCACCTCTGTGCTGCAATGATGCTTCCCACTTATATAAAACAATGTACACTAGATTGTGGAGGGAATGTACATCAATACAGACTATTTTTTTACCTTTTAGATGCTAGTGTGCCACGGGATTTTTTTAATGCAAAAAGTGTACCTTGACTCAAAAAAGGTTGAAAAACATTTGACTATGACAGAAATGTATATTAAAAAATTGATAAACCATTAAAAAAAGCATCCAAAGTTAATCTAAGTAACTGACCCCAAAAGATCTGAGCTAACTTTATTATTCTACAGTGATTTGGACCAATTAAGTATAAAAACATAGAAGCTATTGAAGAAAAACCTTTATTTGTTGATGGTAAAACTTTAATTTGTTGACGGTCCCTAACTACGCCCAGAGCGAATGTCTGTCGAATATCCAATATCCAACTAACTTCACCTCGGTTAGTAAAACTAACACATAAAACCACAGATGATTTGAAATCTTGTTCATTTTTACATCAGTGATTCAATACTTTCCAGAAATGGTTATAAAATACACAGATTTCCTTCATTTAGCGTTAGTCATTTCTCATCAGCATCATGTCGAACTACAAGAACTGTCAGGACACAGTTTCCCATAATGCATTGTTTGGGAGACATCTAGGTGGCTTGCCGTGAGCGAACTTCCTAACTTCTAGCTGCACTGGTCTGAGTATAGACGCCTTGGACCCGGCCTTTTCTCACTTATTGATGATGATCGACAAATGACATCAGAGCAAAAACTACCTAGCATGCACCTCCTGCATGATCTTAAACACACCTTTTATTGGTGCCAGAGGTTTAACTACAGTAGCCCTTAAGGTTAAATCACATAAACAAAACTATAAATGCAAAACATTTTAATGATCACAACAACAATAAAAAAGAAAAACAAATAATAACAAAACAACATCAAGTTTTACAGATCAAAATTCCACAAGCCAAAACCATTCAAAAAAGAAATGTTTCATCAAATCAAAGTAATTTTCAAAAATTCAAATGAAAAGTTAGGAGTGAAAGTGAAGAAGAAACATCACTGATTGGACGATGACGTTTGTCCATCATTTTCACTGACAGTAGGAAGAACTTAAACTAAAACATGAATGTTACAGCTGACCAAAACACAGCTGCTGCTCTCCCAACTCAAAGAATACTGGAGTTCAGGACATTCTTATGAAGTTTATTATGTTTATTTATATGGATCCCATTAGCTGAGAGCTAAAGCCTTCAGCTAGTCTTCCTGGGTCCATTAAAAACATAAATCACAATACATACTGAATATTAGATTACTAATACAATTCAGCATAAGCATTATTTTAACAGTCAATCACCATTTCATTGACAGCATCACCCTTGTGTTCTATAAACCTACTGTCATTATAGAGATGTACAGAGTATGCTTTAACCATTACATATCATTTAACACATGACACTTTAGCTTATATTTGAATTGTAACTTATTTTTGACCTCACAAATCTTCATTGGAATACCGTTCCATAATGAAATTGATCGGTAAATAACGGTTTTCTTCATACAGTTAGATTTGGAAATGGAGTTAATATATGACCACTTGTTGAAATGCTAGTGCTGTGCTTGTGCACTGTGTCACAGTAAACAATGTGATGAATGTTAAGGTCCAGTACCTTATGCACCAGGGTGCCCAGTGTAACCAGTACTCTTTGATTCAGATTAATCCACTCCAAAGTGGAATCATTAGTTTTCTATTGGTTCTAAATGAACAACCAAGAACTAGTCTAGCTGCTTTGTTTTAGGCCACTTGTAGTTTAAATCTTTTTGTGAAGCAGAAGACCACACTTCAGAACAATATGACAAATGATATAAAGTTAAGGAATTTGTGATTTTTTCTAAGGTGTCCCGTTTAACATAGTGGCAACATTTTTCTGTAACAGCTATACTCCGACCCATTTTTAGTACAAGTGTATTTATATGTTCTGTCCAAGATAGACTACTGTCAATGATCAGACCCAACAGTTTAGCTTTGACTACTTGTTGTATATTTTGACCAGCAATGCTTAAGTTTAATACGGATTCACGTGATAACTTCTGCTTTGACCCGATGATCATACTTTTAGTTTTATTAATATTCTAAACAAGCTTGTTTCCCATGATCCACTCATGAACAGAAGCTTTCTGGATAGAACAGAATGAAGTTTGTCACATGAATCTGCTGCGTAGTAAACAGTGGAGTCATCTGCATAAATAGTCACTGAGGCTTCTTTTACACTTAAAGGCAAATCGTTGATAAAAACAGAAAACAAGAAAGGTCTAAACAGCTTCCTTGTGGAGGTCCACATTCTAACCTTATACTGTCAGACCAACAACCATTGTAGGAGACCTTCTGAGTTCTGTCAGAAAGAGAGCTTTGAATCAGTGCAACAGCAGGGGCAGTGAAACCATAGCTCTTCAATTTACCTGTTAAAATACGATGGTCTATTACATCAAAAGCAGCGCTAAAGTCCAACATCACTACACCGACTAATTCAGAGTTATCCATGCTTCTGAGCCATCCATCTGTCATTTGTATTTATTTATTTAAGGATCCCCATTAGTCTCAACCGAAGGTGAGACTATTCTTCCTGGGGTCCACATTAAAAGAATACATGCAGTAATACACAAATATTAATATATACATAATACATACATCATAAAAACCATTACATTAAATTAATTAAACTAAAACAAAAATAAAAACCCTAGAATAAGAGAAACAATTAAAATAAATTACTCATTTATGCAGTGAAATTTCATTATGAATCACAGATTTCTTGAGATAAACCTTAAAACTATGATGACACTTTGATACTGTCGTTTCTGAGGGGAGCATGTTCCAGAATGTAATTGACCTATATATAACAGTTTTTTTGAGAGCATTGGTTCGTGGTAGTGGGAGAGTAAAGGTAACAGCAGATTTTCTTGTGTTAAAATTATGTCTTACATTTGTAGGCAGCAGTTGTAAGAATAAACTAAAGGGTTTGTGCAGGGCCAAGATTTTATGCAGAAACAAAATCAGACTATAAGCAAGCCTGTCCTCAACTTTCATCCATGACAGCCTCTGATGCATCCAGTCTGTGTTAGTCCTGAAAGGACAACCTAGAGCTAATCTTGCAGCTCTATTCTGCACTTTCTGAAGTCTCACAATGTCATACTTATTTGCACTTGACCAAATAGCAGGGCAGTAGTCTAAGTGACACAAAACCAAAGTGTGTAAAATCATTTTTCTTGTCTCATATGGAATATAATGAGCATTACTTCTAATTAGTGATATATTCCTGCTCATTTTATTCACTATATTATTGAAATGTGTTGTCCAAGACATTGTCTGATCCAATGTTATTCCTAACAGGGTCAAAATAAGCAGGACGGAAGAAGCAGACTTGAGAGCTTGAGCAGACTTGAAAGCTTGAGCAGACTTGAGAGCTTGAGCAGACTTGAGAGCTTGAGCAGACCTGAGTCATGGCAGAAAGCATAACGAACTGGCAGGGAGGAAGGGGAGGAGAGAAACTTAAATAATACAGGACTCAGCTGTGTGGAATCAGCAATCAGGGAGCCGGAGAGCAGGAACAGGAAGTCCAGAGGGGAAAAACCCACAGATCCTGACAGTACCCCCCCCCCCTAAGGTCCGGCCCATGACGGACCACCCGGCTGACCAGGATGGTCACGGTGAAAACGAGCAATGAGATCCGGGTCCAGAATGAAGCGGGAAGGAACCCAGGATCGCTCCTCAGGTCCATAACCCTCCCAGTCAACGAGGTATTGGACCCCCCTACCCCGCCGACGAGACCTCAACAGAGCCTTGACGGTGTAGGCAGGACCACCATCGATAATGCGAGGAGGGGGAGGAGGCAGGGAGGGAGGCACCAGTCCCGAGACAACAGCCGGCTTGACCCGTGACACATGAAAAGTCGGATGAACCCGCATAGGTCTTGGGAGCTTCAGACGCACCGCAGCAGGATTTACCACCTTAGTAACTGGAAACGGGCCAACGAACCGTGGGGCCAGCTTCCTGTTGGTCACCCGAAGTGGCAGTTCAGCTGTGGACAACCACACCTTCTGGCCAACCCGATAGCGAGGAGCCACTCTGCGATGACGGTCAGCCTGATCCTTGTAGACACCCACAGTCTTGAGCAGCGCCTGCCGAGCCCTGAGCCAGAGGCGGTGGATACGACGTACAGCGGCATGGGCCGACGGCACAGAAACAGCCCCCTCCATAGAGGGGAAAAGGGGAGGGAGGAATCCATAAACCACCTCAAATGGAGCGAGACCTGTTGAAGAGGAGGGCAAGGTGTTGTGGGCGTATTCCGCCCAAACCAGGTTGCGTGACCAAGATGACGGGTCCCGGGAACACAAGATTCGCAGACAGGACTCCAATTGTTGGTTCATCCTTTCAGACTGACCATTAGACTGGGGATGAAAGCCGGATGAGAGACTAACTGTAGTTCCCAGTAACCGACAGAATTCCGTCCAGAACTTGGCGGTGAACTGAGGTCCTCTGTCCGATACAATGTCTCTCGGAACTCCATGAAACTTGAAAACATGATTAACAAGGACTTCAGCAGTTTCTTTGGCAGTCGGTAATTTGGGTAGTGGAATGAAATGAGCCATTTTAGAGAACCTATCTATGACTGTGAGTATGACTGTGTTACCTCCAGAATCGGGGAGACCGGTAACAAAGTCCAGAGAGATATGAGACCAGGAACGGCGAGGTATGGGAAGTGGGTGAAGTAGGCCGGCAGGTCGTTGATGTGAAGCTTTAGCTTGGGCACAATCAGGACAGGCTGAAACATATTCCCTGATGTCATTCGACATGGATGGCCACCAAAAGGTCCTCTTGACCACAGCAATGGTGTTTCTGATCCCGGGATGACATTGGAGTGGCGATGAGTGACACCAGTGGAGAACCTTGGATCGGAGAGACACAGGAACAAACAGCAGACCCGGGGGGCATTCAGGAGGAATTTGAGTAGAAACCAAAGCTTGTCTTACTTCATCCTCAACATTGATGTTGGTTATGCCAAGACGGACTGTAGGGGGCAGGATAAAACCAGGATTACTTTCAGTGGGCGTGTCGTCATCCCTGCGAGACAAGGCATCGGCTTTTGTATTTTTAGAACCTGGACGGTAAGACAGAGAAAACTTGAAACGATTAAAAAACAGTGACCATCTTGCTTGTCGTGAATTCAGCCTTTTGGCAGAACGAAGATATTCCAAATTCTTATGGTCAGTGAACACTACGAAAGGGTGCTTGGCCCCCTCAAGCCAGTGACGCCACTCCTCAAAAGCCAATTTGATTGAGAGCAGTTCACGGTCCCCAACATCATAGTTACGCTCAGCGTTTGACAAACGACGAGAAAAGAACGCACATGGATGGACCTTGTTGTCTTCCTCAGATCTCTGAGACAGGACAGCGCCTACCCCATGGTCTGATGCGTCTACTTCCAAAATGAACTGCTTCTCTTCATTGGGTATCAGAAGCACAGGAGCAGAAGAGAAACGGTCTTTGAGGTTCTTGAAGCTCTCATCAGCCTCAGAGGTCCATTCAAATCGCCTCTTTGTTGATGTGAGGTTGTGAAGGGGTGCTGCTATTCTGCTAAACCCCTTTATGAATTTGCGATAAAAATTGGCAAATCCAAGAAAACGTTGGAGATGCTTGCGAGAAACAGGAACAGGCCAACTGAGCACTGCCTCCACTTTAGACCTGTCCATTTCTACTCTGCCTTCTGAAATCTTCAATCCAAGAAATGATACTGATGACATATGGAACTCACATTTTTCAGCTTTGACATACAGTTGATTTTGAAGTGGTCTTTGCAACACTTGTCGTACATGGTGCACATGCTCCTCCATAGATCGCGAGAAGATTAAGATGTCATCAAGGTAGACAAAGACAAAGTTGTTTATCATGTCTCCCAGGACATCATTCACCAGAGTCTGAAAAATGGCAGGAGCATTGGTCAGCCCAAAAGGCATGACCAAATATTCATAGTGTCCACTGGGTGTGTTGAAGGCAGTTTTCCATTCATCACCTTCCCTTACACGAATGAGATGGTAAGCATTCCGTAGGTCAAGTTTGGTGAAGAATTTGGCACCTTGCAACAGTTCAAATGCAGAGTTCATGAGGGGAAGCGGGCATCTGTTTTTAACAGTGATCTCATTTAATCCTCTGTAGTCAATACATGGTCTGAGGCCGCCATCTTTCTTTTTTACAAAGAAAAACCCAGCTCCTGCAGGTGAAGACGATGGTCTGATAAGGCCCGCTTTCAGGGAATCGTTGATGTAGCTCCGCATGGCTTCACGTTCTGGAACAGACAAGGAGTACAGACGTCCCCGGGGTGGCATGGTTCCTGGAAATAGATCAATTTTACAATCAAACGGTCTGTGAGGAGGTAAAGAGGTAGCCTTGACTTTGTTGAAAACTTCCTTGAATTCAAGGTAGTGGGTAGGGACTCTAGAGAGATCAGGATAAACGTCATCTGACGAGGTTGTGACACATGGATTAGTTACTGCTTTTAGACACTCCTTGGGACATGAGATTCCCCAGCTCAAAATCCTACTTGAAGACCAATCAATGTGTGGATTGTGTTTTCTTAACCAAGGAAGGCCAAGGATAACAGGAAGTTTGGGTGAAGTTATCACATGGAAAGAGAGCTCTTCGTAATGGTTGTGTATTTGAAGTTTAACGGTTTCAGTGACATAAGAGCTACTGTGAATCAAATGGTCATCTACAGCATGAACCTTGATAGTTTCTGCCAGAATTTTACGTCTTAATCGATTATGGGACATAAATGTTGAGTCAATGAAATTGCAGTCTGAACCAGAATCAATAAAGGCTGTGATCTTGATAGACCGAGCACCAATATGTATTTCAGCTGGGATAGACAGACCAACCTTAGAGGAGGATACATGATTTTGGCTCAGACACGCCCTCCTCTCTGGTGCCGAGCCTCGTCTTTTACTGGACATGTTCCAACCTGGTGTCCAGCCTCTCCACAGTAGAAGCACAGATTCTGTCTTTGTCTTCTCTCTCTCTCCTCTGGGGATAGCCTCAAGTAACCCAGTTGCATGGGCTCCCCAGCTTCCTCTTCACTCCCTCTGGTGGTTGCTGCCGATGTTCCGTCTGTCTTGAAAAACAAGGGTTTTATGGTAAATTGTCTCCTACCCTTCTCTCGCCGTCTGTCTCTCATTCTCCGGTCGATGCGGGAAGCCAGTTCCACCAATCCGTCAAAAGAGGTGGGACGATCTCGTGCAGCCAACTCGTCTTTGATGAAATCATTTAAGCCTTGGTAGAAGACGTCGGTGAGAGCTCTCTCTCCCCAGGAACAATCAGCAGCCAGTGTCCGAAACTCTATGGCATAATCATCAACAGAGCGATTATTTTGAGACAGACGTGGCAAGTTGAGACCAGCCTCAATAGGATCAAATACTTGTCTCGGGGCATCCGAAAAATGTTTAAAAGAGGAACACACTTGGGATCGGCGGTCCCACTCAGCAGTTCCCCATCGACCTGCTTTGCCCGTGAGAAACGATATAGCAAAAGCCACTTTAGCAGATTCAGACGGAAACCTTGATGGCTGCGAGGTAAAGTAAAGGTCACATTGAGAAATAAAAGTTCGACATTGGGCAGGGTCACCAGAAAAACGCTCGGGGGTGCTACAGGACATTCCTGATAGGTTCCTACTGGTGTACTCACCCTGGCAGAGCTGGCAGATTTAACTAAACCTGAGAGAGCATTAACTTATTTACATAATTCATTCATTCTCTCACATACTTGAGAAAAGCGATCCTCATGTTTGCTTCCACCTGAGCTCTCCACTCTAATGTGCCTTTGGGGTCCATAGTGGCCAGTTCATTCTGTAAGGGTTTACTGAGTCGGACACCCAAGGAGGAGCACACAGAGGGTTAGATATTTACAGTTTATTATGCTCAAGGTGGTGTGGAAAACGTGTTGCTGCCAGATGCACAGGGGAGTCTGTAACAAAAACACAAGAGAGTTATTTGAGGTCAGATGAAGAGAACAAAATACAAGTGTTGGTATAACCTCCAAGAGAGTAGACTTTGGGGTGTCAATATGGAGACAGAGGGCAGTGAAGGCTCTTGTGAGAATCCAGGCCAGGGTCATACACGTTGGTCCAATCCAGAAATGCAACACACCAGGGGAGCAGACTTGAATCCAAAATCCAGGGTCAGAAAAGGGTCAAAATAAGCAGGACGGAAGAAGCAGACTTGAGAGCTTGAGCAGACTTGAGAGCTTGAGCAGACCTGAGTCATGGCAGAAAGCACAACGAACTGGCAGGGAGGAAGGGGAGGAGAGAAACTTAAATAATACAGGACTCAGCTGTGTGGAATCAGCAATCAGGGAGCCGGAGAGCAGGAACAGGAAGTCCAGAGGGGAAAAACCCACAGATCCTGACAGTGCAGGTAGAGAAACCTTCTTTATAAGCATGTTGGGCATCAGAAAATATATTGTTAGCATTAAAATAATTCTGAATCTGCTTAAACACCACTCCCTCCATCATTTTACCCAAAACAGGTAAAATACTTATGGGTCTGCTGCTTTGCCCTGCCAATGGCTCTTTAGCATTTTTTAACAAAGGGATAACTTTTGATATCTTCCATAAATCTGGATACAAACATTCGTCAATGCACAAATTAAATATATGACATACGGGTTTAACTATTGCTTTAGCTGCAATCTTTAAAAGTCTTCCGTCCATGTTATCAATTCCACAAGGTTTATTGCATTTAATATTTGTAAGTAACTTTTCAATTTCATTTTCTCTAACACTTTCAAATGTAAATTGGCAATCTTTGTTATTCATTATTTGTTTTTTAATTATTCTTTCTGACAGTTGTCCACTCACTGAGGGCATCTCATCAATTATTGAACTCACTTTACTTTTATAGTAATCATTAAAGTAATTTGCTATTTCAGAGGGTTTGGTTATAAATGCACCATCCACTTCTATAAATGACTTTTCATTTCCTTTGCCTCTACCTAAAAGTGTATTTATTGTACTCCAGAGATGTTTACTATTGTTACTACATTGCTTAAATTTAGTTTGATAGTATTGTTTTTTCTTTTGTCTATTCATTTTTGTTACTTTGTTTCTTAAAGACCGATAGACTATTCAGTCTGCACTATTACCGGACGTTATTGCAGCCTTTTTATTTTTATCTCTCTCTTTCATAAGTTGTTGTAGATCAGCATCCAACCAAGGGGCTCTACTAGATCTCACAGTTACTTTCCTTACTGGTGCGTGTTTATCGCATATGGATGAGAATAATTCACAAAACATCTCAAGAGCCATTTCTGCATGTGTTTGACTTAATACTTCATCCCATTGCACTCTTGCCATATCGCAAACAAAGTCTTCTTCCTTAAACAATTTATACATCCTTTTATGGATTCCTTTAGGCCCTACTTTAGGCACTTTGGTTTTCAGAACAAGAGAGACAATATTGTGATCCCTCAAGCTGACTGGCTCAGAACAAACATTAGTACACTTTTCAGCACAGTTTGTATAAATATGATCAATACATGTAGATGTACTCAGTCCTGCTTGATTAATTCCAGCTCTGGTTGGTACATTTATTAACTGACACAAGTTTGATAAAACAATTGTGTCACTAATTGTTTTTTTCAGAGAACACTTATGTGAAAACCAGTCAATGTTCATATCAGCTAAAATAAACACGTCACAATTGAAATCACTGACTCTCTGAATCATCATACATATATCATTCAGGTATTTAGCATTTGAGCTTGGTGGTCTGTAACAGCAACATATTAACATAGGCTTTCGAAATGGAATGTGTACTTGAAGCCATAAAGCTTCAATGCTTGTTATGCAAAGATCTTTCCTCATTTTAACTGGTATATGACTCTGAATATAAAAGTCAGTGCCTTCGCCATATTTGTTTCTGTCATTTCTGAATATATTGTATCCCTCTATGTTTACAACCGAGTCCTCTATTGTGTCATCTAGATGTGTTTCTGTAACAGCCATTATGTGAGTATTAGTTCTGTGTAGCACAAAATCTAACTCCCCAACTTTGTTTTTTAAACTACAGATGTTCAAGTGAGCTATTTTGAATCCCTTTATGGTTATCTTAGACACCATTCAGTTTGACTTTGAAAGGTACTTAACGTAGTTTTTCCAATTGGTCATTACTCTTGATACACAGAATTTTAGCCTCTTCTGGCCTGTCATTTGTCTTTACATATATCATACAGTTGCAGGTCCATGTAGCCTGAATCTTTCCTTCTTTTTTAAGAAGTCTGACCCTTCTGGCTAAATCTGCATTGATTCTCGTGAGGTGCTCATTAATATAGACATTTGTCCTTTTCAATTTCCTGCCCTGCTTGAGCAATTCTGTTCTCCTTTTTCTGTTTGTAAATCGCACAATGACCATTTGCTTGATCTTTGGATTACGAGACTGGACAGCGTAACATGTCTCAATGGTATTTCTGTCTATGTGAATGTCTCTGCTCGAAAGATATTCTGTCACTTGGCTTTCAATCGAGTTGCCATGATCATTAGAGTCCAACTCACTGTTGTCTCTCTTAACAGCATGGGCATATGATGGTGGTTTAAGTGACAACCCAGAAATGACCACATCATTAATTTGACTGTTTTGTTCAAAATCAGCCACCCGTGCCTCCAAACAGCTTATTTTATTTTGTTGTTCCTCATTTAGCTTTTTAAATTCCTCATTTACTTTTTTGAGTTCCTTGATTTCACTGATTAAGTCTATTATTGTACGCTGTTGTTTTGATATGGTACTCAACTCATCACCCATCATGTTCATAGCTGCTTTTAATTCCTCTATGTCTCTTTTTACCTCCTTGGTCGCCATTGTTGAGGAAGATATTCACAACCTGATGCTACAGTGGCCACCTGAGTTTGGTAGTCAATGGGTTAGGTGTAGTGCAGCTACTGGAGATGCTATGTCCTACAATTGCACTCATTTTGTGTGGTATCTACCAGACAAAATGCTGGCCCTCGGTACTGGTCGTCACAGCGGTGCAGGTAGAATGGTCCTTCCTGTAAGCGTGCTGAGCCATAGTTAACAAGTCATTACTCTGGAAATATTTGCAAATTTGTTGATGAATATTTTTTTCCATAACTTTACTGAGTACTGGGAGTAGATTTATCAGTCTGCAGTTAGGTCCATTAAAAGCTGTTCTTTGGTCTTTAATTATAGGGATGATTTTGTCCTGTGTCCACGGAGTTGGATAAACACTTGATGAGATACACTGATTAAATATATGACACAAAGGAGCTGCAATAAATTCCACTGTTTTGTTCAGAATGATGCTAAGTGATCAGTTCCAGGGCTGCCATGCGTAGGAAGTGACTTGTGAAGTGACTTGTGAAGTGACTTGAGCAGGTCATCACTTCTGCTGTTTGCACACGATCAAAACTAAAGTTACAAGGTTTGTCGACCATAATTTCATTCTCAATTAGTTCTTTGAAATTGACATTTGTTTGCTCCATACTGTTTCTTAAAGCACTGACTTTATTGAGGAAATAGCTATTAAAATAATCTGTAATGTTTTTAGGATTTGTTATAAAACCTTCATCAGACTCAACAAAAGAAGGACATGCATTTCTGTTCCTTCCATTATTTCATTTAAGATCTTCCAAAGCTTTTTGCCGTCATTTTTCACACTATCCATTCTGTCTCTATAGTATTCCTTTCTCCTTTTTTATTCATTTTGGTGACTTGGTTCCTTAATTTGCGATATTTCATTTGGTTGACTAATAGTTTGGAATGTCCAAACTCCTCTTTTGCTTTATCTCTTAGTTTCATCATATTTTTCAGTGTCTAATCTATCCACTCTGCACCGTTTCTTTGCTTTATCTTTTTAATCGATGCATATTTATCAACTATTCCCAAGAATAGGCTCATAAAAGTATCCAAGGAAACCTCAGGTTGTTGGCTGCTGTACACATCACTCCAATCAAGTTCTCCTACTTCCTTAACAATATTCTCAGTGGCAGATGCATTGAGGAATCTTTTACTTAGAAATGTGTCTTTTGGCCTGGGGATTCTTACTTTCTTATAAGATTGTGGTCACGACACCCAACTGGTACTGACTCCATATTTGTGCATAGTTCTGGAACATTAGTATAGATGTGGTCGATACATGTGGACGTTTTATAGCCTGACTTATTAGTGAACACTCTAGTTGGTAAATGTATAATTTGATGCAGATTGCAAACATTTAAGGAGGTAAGAAGACTTCTTTTCTTTGTGCAGCTGTCATCCATCCAGTCAATATTCATATCACCCAACAAGAACATTTCACAATTACCATCTGAACTTGGTCTAGAATATCACCAAAGTCAGTCAGATAATCTACATTTGCATCGGGAGGCCTATAACAACACCCCACAAGCATTGGTTTAATATTAGAAAGATGTACTTCTACCCAAATCGCTTCAAGGTAATTGGACATAAGATTTTGTCTTACAATCCAAGGAATATTACTCTGCACAAAGATGGCCACTCCCCCACCAGATTTATTTCTGTCTTTTCTAAAGACATTGAACCCACACAATGATATTTCAGAATCTTGAATCATCCAGATGTGTTTCAGACACAGCTAGTATGTTGACTGAATGCTGTTGTACTAAATTCTTGATATCATATAATTTATTTTTAATTCTGCCAATAATTAGATGTGCCAAAACCAGACCTTCTTTTGTTTTGGTTTTCAGCATTATTCTTTGAAACTAGCTATATCTCCTGAAGATGTTCAAACATGAGAAACTGCACAGAATCTTGAGTAACTGAATTAAGTCTTGTTTGATTGCTGCATTCGAGGCAAAATAATCAGATTGTCATACCTTAACACTGCCTTTAGGCCACAGTTCTTTCTCTTCTGGAGCACAGGTCCAGGGAGATCTTCATTTATGTAGATGAAGTGATACTGGAGAGGTTCTGTAATCACAAAATCTATAATAGTTTTTTTATATACTTAAATTCCAGCTCTGTGAAACATTTTAAAGTCCTACTACAACTATATTTGATCTGTTTTTAAAGGTATTTCATTATGATTCTGTCATTATTGATAACTTCAATATGTCGTCTGTGTTTTTCTAGATCCATATTTCCATTTGAACCCCTAAACAAACAACATATTCTGCTTTGTCCCTTAAATGAATGAATATTTCTTCCATTTGAATAATGTAGCCACGAGGGGGCCCAAGCCAGGGTCTCATTGTGC
>NC_050523.1:25405844-25409104 GCF_002922805.2 Oryzias melastigma | reverse complement strand
AAACATAATGAATATATATAAAACTGAAAACAGTTTTCTTTTTTATTTTGCAAATCAACACTTTTTTGGGGGATTAAATCAAGGCTGTATAAATTTTGACTTTTAAGAGTTTTTGTTTTTTTTTTGGTTGTTTTAAATTTGTTATCAAGGCTGCCTACATTAGACCTTTGAAGGGTCCTAGACCTGCCGGGACCCAGGAACCCTTCTTGGTGCGGCTCCCTGATGTTGTCCAAGTGCAGCTCTGTGTTGTTGGAACCTTCTGGGTCTTACTGTGATAGGAGAAGTTTCCTCCAACAAAGGCTGACTTGGTTGTCGTAGAGCTGGAACCTCTGCTTGAGCAGCTCTGGCTGGAGTCAGGAAAGGGCTCCTAAAAGCAGCACGTTGTGGTTTGTGCATATGCTTTGAGGCTTGGGCTTTTAGGGCTGTGTTTTCAGCCAGAACTGCTGCGTGTTCTTGCTTTGCAGCAACAACTTTGTCCTCCAGATCTTTTTGGACCAGGATTTCTGAATTTAATTGTTGTCGATCTTTGTTGAGGTCATAATTTTGTTTCTTAAGTTCCTTAATGTTCTTCTCCAGATTAATGTACTCTGTGGCCAAACCTTCTAGTTCCTGTTNTGTGTTTTCAGCCAGAACTGCTGCGTGTTCTTGCTTTGCAGCGACGACTTTGACCTCCAGATCTTTTCGGACTAGGATTTCTGAATTTAGTTGTTGTCGATGTTTGTTGAGGTCATAATTTTCTTTCTTAAGTTCCTTAATGTTTCTCTCCAGATTGATGTACTCTGTGGCCAATCCTTCTAGTTCCTGTTTCATGACCTGCAGGTTCTGGACTTCCTCCAAAAGGGATGTATTGCGTTCTTGGAGTTGGCCGATGTACTCCTGAGTGTCATTAAATTTCTCAGTCATGGGCCTGAAGTCCTCACATTGCTGAGAAAGAACGCGGATCTGTTGCTTCAGTGATTTGAATTCCCCCTCCACAGCCTTTCTATCAGCTTGCAGAGAGGAATACTGAAGCTTCATCTCAGCGTCTTTCTCACACTTCTTCTGCAGGTCAAGGAGCTCTTCTTTCAGGGTGGTGTTTTGTTTCTGCAAGAGCTGGAACAAATCTGCTTCTTCTTTACATTTTTGCTTCAGCTCAAATGCAGAACTCAGTTTTCCCTGGATGTCTTTGATTTCTTTGCAGAAAATTTGGTTTTGTTGTTCCAATTGAAGAGTCTTGGATTTGGCCTGGAGATATTCTTTTTCTATTTGGAGGAGTTGTTCCTGCTCCATTTTCAGGTTGTCCCGTTTCTCCATGAGTTCAGTGTTAGTTTGTTTCAGACCTTCGAGGTTGGTGGTCGTCTCGTGGTACTGCTGAACCCATGTTTTAGCCTCCTCACACTGCAAAGTGAGCTGTAGGATCTGAGAGTCAAGAATGGAGTTGTCCTCCTCCAGAGACTTGGTTTGGGCGAGGATGGCGGCAGAACGTTGTCTCATTGCTGCCTCCTCCTCACGATGTCTGTGGAGGTCTTTCAGCTGCTTCTGGAGAATGATGTTTTTCTCCTGCAGTGTTTGGAGGTGATCAGTGTCGTCTTTAAGCTGCTGCTGCAGAGGTTCCAGGGCCACGATGGTGGCTTGGACCTTCTGAACCTCTTTCTGGAGATCTTGGTTCTCCTGGCTGACAGATTCGGCCGTGACCTTGACCCTCATCAACTCGCTGGACAACTCTTGAGGATCCCAAACCTTCATCTGGAGTTCCTGAAGAGTCGCCCTGAGGTTGGTGTTGGTCTCAGTCAGCTGGTCGATCTCTAGCTGCTGTTTCCTACAACGCTCCTCCAGGGGTTTTTGCTCCTGGATTTTTTGGTTGATGCGCAGCAGGTCTTTTTCCAGCTTCTTGGTCAGTTTAGTGGCTGATTTCTTTGCCTGGGAGAGTTCAGCGCAGGTTCCTCTCAGGTTTTTCTTGCCTTCCAGCTCAGCGGCGAGGGTTTGCAACTGGCTGGTCAGCGAGGAGTTTTGCTGGACTCTCTTCTCAAGTTTGGAGAGATTCTGAGCGAGGAAGCTCTCCTCGACCCCAGAATGTCCAAAACGACGCAAGAACATTTTAAATAATGATTTTCAAGATAAATGTGAAAATCTTTAAAATGTTCCTGATATTAGATGCAGATTTTTGTAGCATGAAAAAATCTGCGAGTTCCTCAGTGTAGGTCGAAGGTACTTGACGGGAATGCAAGGCTTCTTTTTTTTTAATTTTTTTTATACTTTATTTTTTATTATTTTTTGTTACATAAACACAAAACACAAACCAAAATCAAAAACACAATAAAGGTCAATTCTAGGTGCTTCTCAGATCGCTGTTATACAGTGTCCATTTTTTCCACTTTCTGTGTAGTTGTGCCTCTTGCAGTTTCAATCTGTGTGATATTGTTTCCGTTGAGTAGATGTTGTTGATTGTTGATATCCATTGGTCCTTAGACGGGATCGTCGTGGTGCCCCAATTCCTGGTTAATGTTTTTTTGGCGGCTAGTGACATAATTTTAAATAAGTATTTGTCACTGTGGTGGATTGAGTTTGTTGAAAACATGTACAGATAAAATAGTTCTGGTACCAAAGGAATTGTATATCCAAGCACTTTGCATGATATATCACCCACCATCCTCCAAAAACCTGTTACATTCGGACACTTCCAGAATACATGTGAATGGTCAACATTTATTTCTCCACATCCACGCCAACAGCTCTGATTTGTTTTCAACTGTTTGTTCTTCAGTTTAGGTGTTATGAAATATCTTATAAGATTCTTCCAGGCAAACTCTCTCCATGTTCGAGATCCAGTGGTGGTATGGTGGTGTCTCCACATGTCAAACCAATCCTGTTCAGTTATCTTTATGTTTAGTTCTTTTTCCCAGTTGTCTTTTACTTTCAAAGTTGTGTTTTTATCATACTCTGTTAAGGATTTATACAGTGTACTAATCAGTTTAATATTGTTGTCTTTGTACGCCTTTATTATTGTTTGAACTAACCCACACTCATCTCCTGAGAAGTTGCTCTGTATCACAGTCTTATAATAGTTTCTCATTTGTAAGTATCTAAAAAAATCCTGTTTTCCGAGGTGGAATTGTTTACTCAAATTCTCAAAACTCTCCACCTGCCCATCTTTTTCTAACGAGCACCATGCTGTTATTCCTTTTGTAATCCAATATTTATAAGTGTGGTCAAGTTCTGCTGGTTTAAATTGCCTGTCGTATGCTACCCATTTTAATTTTTTGACGCCATCTAAGATTTTA
>NC_050523.1:25400254-25405089 GCF_002922805.2 Oryzias melastigma | reverse complement strand
AAGATGAAAAGTAAATTTGACCAACCCACTCTCTGCAATATTTTTGATGTTTTTCATCAGTGAGATGTGTCTCCTGCAAAAATGCTATATGAATTTTATCCTTTTTTAAACTATTTAAAATGACCTTCCTTTTAACTGGATTGTTTGACCCTTTAATATTCCAAGTTTGAACTCTAATAGTCATGGTAACACATGAATAGATGGACTTTAATGGACTTTATGCTGTATTTTGCTGTACCCCAAATATTTAACATTGTCCGTGCTGATAAACAAAACTGAACTGGCTCCAACCTACAATAACACACACACTTTGGAGCAACGTTACAAAAACAACATAAAAACACCACCAACGGTGGATAAAACATGCAAAAACAGAAAAGAAATCTTGTCATACCCTGTTTAGAAAAGAGTATAACACGAGGGGACACTTGAGCAATTCCCAAAAATGAGAATGGTAGTCACTTAAAGAAAAAACAAAAACAAGTTGGTGTCCCCTCCTCCCTGGGCCACATCCATGATGTGCCGGCAGCGTGCCATTAAGAGAAAAGAGTCATCAGAAATTAGAGCAAAAGGCGGAGCAGCTGGGCGGAGCCCGGAGACCCCCCCAGTTCTTTAAGTAAATACCTGCGTGGATTCATTCAGGAAGTCCCTCTATGTAGTCGTTGATTTCTTTCATGTTGGACAGCACCGGATCTTTCACCGCTCCGGTGAAAGATCCGTATCACAGCAGGATACACAAATGAGTATTTGACGCCCGCTTCTCTCAGCCGTCTGCGCGCGGCTGCGGATTCCTGCCTTTTCTTGACCAGATCAGCGGTGAAATCTTGATAGAAGGATATTTCTCTCCCATCCACCTGTAGTTTACCTTTTTTTTCTTGCAGCATACAGGATCTTCTGTTTGTCGGTAAAGTTGTGCAGCCTCACCAGGACGGCTCGTGGGCCACGTTTCCCCATCTCGTCCGCTCGGAGGGCCGGCGCAGTGCGCTCTCTCGATTTTGATCCGCTTTTCTTGCATTCCCAAAATTTCAGGGATCCATCCCTCGAAAAATACAACTGGATCACTCCCCTCAACACCTTCTTTAAGTCCAATGACTCTAATATTTGGTTCTCGTAGTTATCCAGCCGTTCCAGCGCTTTCTGGAGAGCTTTCTCCACGGATTCCATCCTCGGCGCGCTCCGCGCAGACCCATCCTCGAGGTCGGATACGCGCTGCTCCAGAGTGGTCATCCTCTCTATAATGTTGTCGAACTTCTCAGAGAGATCCGTGACTGGTTTGAGTATGGTTGCGAGCTTGTCGTCTAACATTTTTGCCATATTTTTGGTCATTTGTTCCACAATCACATTGTCTCTCGACGCTGTGCAGTCTTCCACTTCGTTTTCTGTCATCACCTGCTCTGCGCCATCTGTTTCAGCTCCGTCTCCATGACTATTAAATGTGGGGCTAGCATTAGCATTAGCTTTACGTGCGCCCGTTTTTCGTCCGTCTCTCTTCTTGTTCGGCATCGAGGATGTAAAAAAGTTTTCTAGGGACATTTCGAAACTCCGCGAATATTATGGCAGCTTACAAGGCAGAGAAAAATGCGTCCAAATATTACTTTTACAACATCCCAGGGAGGAGGCAACGAATGTGTGTCTATCCAGCAACATGCATCATGAACCCCCCCCCCCGTGCTTGTTGTTTTTTAATTCTTTTGGCTAGCATTTTTGTGGATTTAGGTCCTACTTCCTGATAACTGTGTTTGAAATAAATCATCTTTTTTTTCTATTTCTTCCTCTAACATGTAATTGATTTGTTTTTTTATATTTTGTATTTGCTGATATATTTCTGATGTATTTCTTTTTATGAACTGCTGTTCGAGCTCTTTTAATTTTACTGAATATTCTTCATACTTTTTAATTTTCTTTTTCCGTAACCATGTTGTTTTCGCAATTAGTTTCCCCCTAATTACTGCTTTGAGAGTATCCCCTAACACTGTAGGGCAGGGGTATTCAAATCCAGGCCTCGAGGGCCGGTGTCCTACATGTTTTCCAACCAACCTTCCATTGAAGCTCCTTATTGGCTAAACATACCTGATCCTGGAAATTAGCAGCAGATAAGGCAGGATTTCTGGAAAACCTACAGGAAGCTGGCCCTCGAGGGATGGATTTGGGCCTCTCTGCCCCTCTTGTAATAGAGCTAATTGTATATTTTCTTTTCTTATTTTTGTAAAATTATCCCCCTCTTTTTTGGTGTGGTTAGCCCATTCACATTCAGTGAGACAATACTCAAACTACACATTTTTTGTTTTTTTAACCCATCATATCCATGCACCTGGACAATGACCAACTCAAAATAAAAAATAAAAAAACTGTACAACCTGAACATCAAAACGAACTGTGACTTCCACATGGAGAAAAGGTCCTTCTCTCCTCTCTTGTCCCTGTTGGTGGGTGGCAGAATGTCCCCATTCCGGATGGGGGTCTGCCCCTAGACATGAATCTAGTATTGTCCAACATTCCTTCGTTTTCAGTCTGTAGGCTCCGTCTCGGCCTTTTCGTTTAAATCAGCTCTGTTCGTAGTTTCCTTGAAGTTATTTCCTTTGGTATTCCTGGAGCTTCTCTTGTGCATGCCGCACTGTTCCTCTGACACGCTGCCATCCTTCTGCTGTCCGGTATGATAACATCGATCCCTCTCTTCTTTATATCCTGCGCCACTTCCGTCGCGCTGTTGTAACTTTGGACGCCTTCTTTCCAATGAATCCTCAGTCTGGTGTATGGGGTTTGAAAACGGATTCCGCGCTCCTTCAGAACTTCTTTAATGTCCGAGTATGAGCGCCTTTTTTGTACGATTTCCACCGGGTACTCGTGGTCAAACTGGATCGGCAGGTTGTCCACTCTTATTTTCGTTTGCCAGGCTTTCTTCAGGATCATTTCTTTGTTTTCAAAACTCTGAAAGTTGACCGCAATCTGCCTCGTGCGCTCACCAGCTTTGGGTTTCATCGGCGGAGTTCTGTGTGCGCGCTGTATCTGAAGATCAAAGTCTGCCGGTACGTGAAGCTCTTTTCGAAACAGCTCATTCAGATAAACTACGACTGAACTCCCCTCAACTTCTTCTGGTAACCCGAAGATTCTGATGGTGTTTCTCCAAGCTCTCGCTTCGGATTCTGTAACTCGGTCTTGCAGAAGTTGCATCTGTGTCTTCAGTGTTGTTAGTAGGGTTGGGCACCGAAGTTCGGTTCCAAGTAGGAACCGTTATGATTTGCGCGGTTCTACCGAAACCGAAAGATGCGGCTGCAAACGGTGCCGGATTTCGGTTCCAAATTTAATTGAAGTTTCATTTGTCTGTGGACATGTCAATCACTTGTACTCCCTTCTGATTTTTTACGATTCAGCCTATCTATTTACTTTCTTGTGTTCGTGGGCGGGCTCATATAAAACCGCCGAGATGGTTGGCTTCCGCAACGTTGGTGGGCGGGACTTTCGCTGTGAATAGTGGAGTTTCCGCAATTTTTAAACAACGCTGGAGCCCCATCCCAAAATGAAACAATGAATCGTTTCCTCCTTGTTGGGCTGCTAATAGCAGAAAGCTCGGCTCGGCTCCGCCCACCACCACAGCGGGTCGTCATCATCTGCTGCGCTTTGCAGCCGTGTGATTGACATTTATCTTCCGCCTTATTTTATTGAAATAAAATATTGCTTTTGCCCAAAAACAACTGCAAATAAATGCCACATTCCTGATTTAATTTAATAAAATGTCAGGCTAAAATTTCAAGGACGTTTAAGTTTATTTAAGACGGAGTTTTATATTATGCTTTATATTACGTGCGCACAGCTGCACGGCAGGAGGGAGTCTGCGCTTGTTTGAAGCCGTTCTGCTTTGGATTTAGGAAGATAAAGGCATTATTTTTTATTACTGAAGTACCGCAATAAGCACCGAAAGGGAACCGAAACCGAAACAAAAGAACCGCGGTAGCACCGGAACCGCATCAGATCCCATCGGTGCCCAACCCTAGTTGTTAGTTCACAGTTAGCCTCCGTGTTGCACTTCTCCAAAGTTGCGATACGCTAGCTTCAGCTAGGTCAGCTTTGTGGTTTTCCAGCGTATTATGTTGCTTTTTGAATTGTCGGTCCATATCTTGCCTGAGGGAAGATATTTCCTCTTTCAATTCTTTCTCGACCCCACGCAGCTCTATATCCAAGTCATGGATCTGAGCGCTAATTTTTGCTAGCCCGTCTAGCATTAGCTTTGTGTCACTGCGGCCTCGCTGATTTTCGTTGTCCATATTAGCTTTGTTAGCATCGCTGACCGCCTCTTCCATCTCGTGTTCGCTGTTTTCTGGTTCGTTCGGTTCATAAACTCCTCTTTTTGCTCTTCGGCCTTTTCGCAGCGTGTTACCTCCACTCATGTCTTTTCTTCGACTTGTATTGCATTCGTGGATTTTGATAAACCGAGTGTAGGAGCCTCAGACTTAGCGTGTCTCCTCTACGCCATCTTACCGGAAGTCCAGTGAATGTTTTTTTAATGCATTTTTACACTTGACTACCTCCTCAATACAAGTTTTTTTTTTTAAGTGTTCAGACATATATAATAAGGCTGATCTTATTTGCTTGTATGTATATGTGGCCAGCACAGAATGTGATGCAAATTCATGTTTTGTCAACACGTAATGCGTGCAGCCAAGCTTCCATTGCTGCATTTCTGGCACGCATTTTAAGTGTGTCCAAGGCTGGATTTTTTTTGTTGGCCACACGTATTTAAAATTCAACATTTAAGTTAAAGTCCCATTAACTGTCACACTCCGAAATGTGTGAAATGTGTTCTCCACATTTGACCCATCCCCTGGTGGAGCCGTGAG
>NC_050523.1:25390758-25400025 GCF_002922805.2 Oryzias melastigma | reverse complement strand
TTAAGTTGTTGAAGCTGAATTCGCAGAAATTACAAGTTTGGAAAGCAAAGTAAAGTAAAATGTTTTTTTTTTACAAAATAGTAAAATCTTTGTGTGTTATTCATATGATTATACTTGGTAAATTTAATAAAAATGCTTTACCTTTATTATGTATTTTTGTCGAAATATCTATTGTAATTTAGTCGATTAAAATTTGACTAAATATGACTAAATTGCGACTAAAACTAAACCCTATTTTAGTCAAAAGACTATGACTAAAACTAGATTAAAATTCTGTGTCAAAATCAAAATCAACACTGGGTTTAATACATCTCTGTTAAAAGATCAAGAGTTTATTGAATTCTTTAAAAAAGAGTGGGCAACCTTCTTAGAATTTAACAATACTCCTGACATCTCACCATGTGTTCTCTGGGAAGCAGCAAAGGCAGTGATGAGAGGGAAAATCATATCTTATTCAACTTATAAAAAACGCAAAGAGAAAGCAGAATTAATAGAATTGGAAAATAAAATTAAAAAAATGGAGACAGCTTATGCTGCTTCTGCATAAAACATTTTCGGAGATTTAAAACAAATTAAAGCTTCAGTTAAACGACATAATTAACAAACAAACAATTCCAAATACAAAGACTTAGACTAGAAAGATTTGAAAACTCTAATAAATCTGGCAAATTTTTAGCTAATCAGCTTAAAATTAATAAAGAAAAATCAACAATAACATCTATTACTGATGAGTCAGGAAATGTCACTCATGACCCGATCAAAATTAATGAAACTTTTAAAGATTTCTATAAGAACTTATACACTTCAGAGATCAACCCATCAGAGCAAAACATCAGTTCATTTCTTAATAATGTAAACTAGGGATGTGAATCTTACAACAACTCACGATTCGATTCGATTCCGATTCCTGGGGTGCCGATTCGATTCTGAATCGATTCTCGATTCTCGATTCAGAAATGCAAAACACAAAGGCATTCTTTGATACTGAAATGGCATTTAATTATGATACTGTGCAAAAATATTATTTCAACAGTTCCACGGCAGTGAAAGACTTTTCAAACTTATGTAATTACAAAAAATTCAGTCAGGAAAATTTAGGTCTGAAAAAAAAATATCACAGCTTAAAAACTAAGTATTTAAGAGCATCTCAAATGACAGAATAGGAAAATAAAAAAACACAATTATCATCTTATTAAGAAAACAAATATAAGTTCAAATAAGTTAAAACAAATATATAAAGGTAGTGCACATTCAAATTTTGAGACTACTAAAATA
This sequence comes from Oryzias melastigma, assembly GCF_002922805.2. NCBI lineage: Eukaryota > Metazoa > Chordata > Actinopteri > Beloniformes > Adrianichthyidae > Oryzias > Oryzias melastigma. Next base: position 25,398,750 of record NC_050523.1, on the reverse strand, counting down.
AACAGCACTCACTTTGGTAACTTAAAAAAACCCTGAGTGCATCTCAAATCTGTAAATAAATAAACATTGCAGTACTCATTTAACAGTGTATTCAAAACTTAAACAACCTGTTCTTCTAAAACTTCTAAAAAAAATAGTTAAGCACTTTTGTCATTGATGACAAAAAAGAAATGACCAGACTGGGTAATGTAAACTGAGACTAGAAAATTAAACATTTGTCACTTAACTTATGCATCAAAGCATCAACATCAACATTTTAAAGAGATTTCTTGATGCAGTAACTTGAATCAAAACATTTGACATAAACACAAATAACAGTCTTATTTAGAAAAAGTTTTTGATTGTAACACTAACAAAATCAGGAGCTGGACAATCTCCTCATGCTGTGGATGAGGGTTCATCTCCATCATTAACAATTTTTAAGTTTTTTTGCAAAAAGACTAGTTGGTCAACATGGTCTGGAGATAGGTTGCTCCTTTGTGCAGTTACAACTCAAGCTGCCAGGTTTCTGTGATGTAGTGAGCCGTGAAGGTGACAAAAGAGTGAGTTGCTCTGGAAGTCCAGCAATCACAGGTGAGAGCTACTCTGTGGGCTTCGGCCAGGGCTTCCTTAAAGTTTGCTCTCATCTCATCATAAAGTTGAGGTATGGCTTTCTCCGTAAAAAAAACTGACGTTATGGTATGATGTACTTCTTCTCGATTGTATTTAGCATGAATCTAAAGCCTTCATTTTCCACAACACTGTAGGGACGAAGGTCTTTTGAAATGAAACAGGCAATGGATTTAGTTATCCGTTTTGCCCGTTCAGAGTTTGGTGGAAGTTTGGTAAAATGGTGGAGTGTGCGCTGGTCAGGAGCTTGGATCGGTTGCTGCTCCGCTTCTTTAAACTCCGGGTGATGGCGCGTGATATGAGAGCGCGCGTTGGAGGTGTTCCCGAAATATTTTATTTTCATTTTGCAGATTTTGCACACTGCATATGACATATCAAGCTCCTTACCCCGGGATTTGTAGAAGCCGAAGTGTGCCCAAACATTTGCCTTCATCGATGAAGGGACAGGATGAATTTCTTTTTCTCCTTCCATGTTGCAGCTTAACGCGCATGCTCGGCTCCGCTAGCTTCCAGAGAAAACAAACTACGGTAGCCGTTAAGTGACAAACATTACCGCTCACAAGTAAGCTAGCGGGTTCGAGCCATTACATGAAATATATTGATTACAGGAATATGGAAAAAAAAAATAAAATCGATTCTTGAAAATGTAGAATCGATTCTGAATCGTTAAAAATGAGAATCTAGATTCGAATGTGAATCTATTTTTTCCGACACCCCTACTGCCCACTAACTCTGAGGAAAGGTCAGCTTCTGTTTCGGATTCTACTGAAGTTTGTTTTGACTCAGCCATGACAAAACCACGTTTTTGTTATTCTTGCACACACAAGAAATTCTGTGGAAATTCCTTCGTCTAATCATAGAGATTGTTTCTTTTCATCCTGATCTTTCTTCTCTTTCATCTTTTTCTTCACATGCTTCATTTTATTCCCCAGTGAGTGTTGGCATCCTTTTCCTGTTACTTAATTTCCTCACCCTCATCACTCGCTCATTAGTCACAATGATGTTTACTTTTAAACACTACAATGCTCAAGGAAAAGAATTAGGCCTCCTCTTTATTGGAGCCTCAGGAGGAAGACATCATTGTTTAAGGAGCTTATTTCACAGCCACAATACAACATTTCTGCATCGTTTCCTCACTCGAACTGCTTATTAGAGAAACATTGAGACCTGCTATTAGCTTGGAAGCAGATAAGTCCTCCAAATGAGAGATACCACCGCCAAATTAACAGGACATCTCTTGTTTCCATATTGTGGTTGCTGCTTATTATTCTCTCAGAAGACTTAGCAGAGCCCTCTCACTGCTCCCTTGTGTGAAACTGGGGCAGTGCTATTTATAAATACAATCTTGAAGATTTATTGAAGTCCCTGGACTATGTTTAAAAGGACAAAAAGGGCGTTACAGCTGATAGATTTATAAACATTACTTGCAATAATGTAGGGAGATTGTGAGTTACATGAGAGCTTTTCCTATTTGATCAGAATTTTAATGAAATGTTTAAAAGTTCCCCTTCATATTACTAATAATAAATGAGACAAAACAGAATTTTCATGAGTTTGATGTTATTACCACAAATTTTAAAGGGCCCGTACCATGAAAAACCAAGTGTATTATACTGTTCAATCCTCTCTATAAAGAACCCCTAAATGGTATTTTGATCCATTCATTCATTTCTGAGTAATCCTCTAAAAACCTGCACTGTCTGCAGCAGCCCCTCCCATACCCACGAAAACAAGCGGGTCCTCGCATGCTGATGTCACAGAGTGAGACCGCCCCTTTCAGGAAGAGTCTGCTCTGACAGCTCCGCCCCGGGTCAACACTCAATTTCTCCACTGAGCAAGAGGTGATCAGCAAAAAGCTTTCATTTCAGATGGGAACACCTTCTCCAGCAACACTGACAACCATCATTTCTAAACAAGGCGACCCGACACTCATCAGTGAACACGACGGTAGACCATTGCTCCATTGTCCAGGTCACATGGTCTTGTACTGCAATCGTTCATGGCGGTGTTTTGGTGTCAGTGAAGTCACCTGCAACAGTCTCTGTCATTCCAGTCAAAGCGGTGGAGTCGTGAGTAGTTTGTAAACCCTAGTACCCTCACATCTGGTGTAGGTCCTGCAGCTGTGCAAAGCTTGTTTATTTGTTTTTGATGAATGTCAATCGGAACCAAAATTTATCAAATGGGTTAACCAATAGTTTCTCCATCAAGAAAACCAACACATTCTCACTCCCAAGTTGTCACATATTGACGTTTGATTCAGGTCCCCTTTTTGACGTTTTGGGTGTACCCAACTTGTCGTTTTTGACGTCCTGGCTGTTCCCATTAAATCACGGGTCCCCAACCTCTGGGCTGCAAACCAGAACCGGTCCAGTACAGCGAAGCGCAGCTCACCAGTGCCCAATCCCTAACCCAACACCAGATGAGATGCGGTACTGGACCCGAACCGGAACCAGAGGCAATGCTAATCCGGTCAGTATTAATGTCACAGGAAGTTCTGGAAAGGGTGATGTACCATAACAACATGTCAACTGAGCTTAAAAGTGAAAAACATAAAAGAAAAAAAAAGTGTTGAATGCAATATCAACAAGGTAAAACTTGTGTGACAAAGCACGTTGTGGTAAATGGTGTATACTTATATGTCGGGCCCCCACCGTTGCCAAATGGGGGGGTCCTAGCAAGTGAATGCAGGGAAATTATAGATTCAGGACCAGGGGAAGAGCACCACACAAAAACTAGGGAAGAGAGTGTTGTTAGTCCACTTAAGATTTAATAAAACGTGTAAATCACAGCAAGCCAAAGTTAAAATCAGAACAGGTAAAATTAGTAAAAGATAAAAAGATAAAAGCTTTCAGAGGGGAACCCCGTAAAATCTTGTATAAATAACTAAAAGAAAATTGTCCATAAAAAGGCAAAGAAGAGATCTTGCAGGCCGCCACAGTCCAGTCTTTATCCTCTCTTCATGTCTGTCCTCCTGTCCTCAGAAGCGTAGCAGGTAGCTCCTCCAAACGCCCACCTGCAACATAAAGTTCTTGCCAGTATCCAAGGTTTGGAGGAGCAGACAGGACTGACTCTTTGCAGAGTGAGGGGGGCACTGTACAGGACAAGGGTACTCACACACTGGCAGGGCTCCTCACCCTGCCGCTGCGTGTACGTCGCAGTCCCTTGTCTCAGAGAGGACTCTGTCTCTGCTGCAATCCCTCCAGCCACAGCAAACCACTGGGTGACGTCGCCTCCTCCAGTCGCTCTCAGCTGCCCCTTCTCTTCTGCTCGCTCCTCACTGCCGGTTCCAGCTTTATAGGCCGGGCTGTCACCTTGCTGATTGAGCACCAGGTGTGTAATTGAGCACCAGGTGTGTCCAATCTGGGATTCAGTCTCAGAGGTGAAACAACATAAAACCCAAACAAAAGCATGCAAATACAACCACAAAAAAAGTAATGTTTCACCTCACAACATATATATAAAAAGGAAAAAGTAAGTGATTATTTACACTGCATTATCAAAATGCATTTGGCCACTTCTGATTTTTCTTTTATTTTTTTTGACTGCACAGACACAGAGGAAAGGTTATGATAACGGTTAAGTAAATACATCAAATGTTTTTTCTCTGAGTGCAGCTGTGTCTGCAGCTCACCGCTCCTCCAGAGGATGGGATAACCCCAGAGAACAAATTTGAAATGTCTAGGTGACAGCTGATGGGAATTTAAGTTGAAATAACAGCATCCAGTAACATTGACCCCAGAACATGTTTGAAATACACACGGGTAATGCATTCATGTGCATCTTAGCTGCACGTCTTTCATGTGGCCAACAGGAATTTGCATCTGTAGAAACACAATCTAAACTGAAATGATCTTCAGAAATATGATACAATGTGAGTAAATATATTTCTGTTTTTAGGAGGCTACACAACCCCACGGCAGGGCAGTTCCAGGCCATACTCCACCGTATGATGTTCGCTGTGGTGTCTCACAAAGAGGTTCAGGAAACGTTCTGCACAAGATGACTGTCTCGCTGTCAGCTCCAGACGTGCACTCTGCTCGGATGTCAGAGGAACATCTCCCATCCCCATTTGTATGTGTTCCTGCAGTCATTTGACCACAGCTACCTGCCCGCCTGTTTTGGTGGTCATGTAGGCAGAGTCTTCTCTACATTTCTGGATTGGTTATCATAAAAATGCTAAAGCTGTCCTGTGAAGTACCAGCTGCTGTTCCTTCATCCTTGGGTCCAAGCAACCACCTGCTGAAGAACCTGAAGAGCAGTGGAGAGCTGGAGGTCTCCTCAGAGGTGAACAATGAAGGTTTTCAGAACAACAGAATGTGTGGTGCATCACAACTCTAAAGATTAGGGTCAATCTTTTTGTTCAAGCTGAAAATGGTTCAGAAAGGTGTTTTAAGCCAGGAAACAGATCAGAGTTCAGGATGACAACCACAATTTTAATGACTTATATCTTTTTTTGTGGTCCATAAAGTGAGGCTGCACTACATGGAAAAATGAAATACACTAGAGATTCACAGTGCCACTGCATGTGAGTGGCTGTTAGTGTTTAGGGTTTTATTTGTGATATTTTGATGATATTTCAGCTTAGATTTGTAAATGTCAGCCATGTAATTTTTTTATACTGGAGAACATCCTCTTGTAGAATTAATAAAGGTAATCTATTTATGTTTCTATTATTTAGGGCCATGTCGTGTGATACTGTAAGAGAAGTTTTGTTTATTAAATAAAGCAGGAGATGTGAAGAAAAGAACAATGTGTTTGACGTCTATGACTTTGAGATTTACAGTGGTTCTTAATTTTAAAAAATGCAGGCATGATCAGATTACAAGATAAAAATTTAAACTAAGCTTGTCTTTTCACGTTTAATCTTTTAGGGAAAGTTACCTTTATATTAATTAGTTTGACTTCATTGAGGTGCAAATTGAGGTAATAAATAAAATGGTCACTAGGTGGCCTATAACCAAGTGAGGGGTAAAATCAGCCAATAGGAGGAGTTTTTCTGGATGACATCACTGCTCCACATTAGCATACGGAATCACTAGTTGACTAGTTGGCAGTAAGTTCTTCACTAGTTCACTAGTGACATTTATAAGAAGTCACAAGTGAACTAGTAAGAAAATATTGTGCTCACTAGTGAACTAGTGACATTTTTAGCCGTCACTAGTGAACTAGTGACATTTTTAGCCGTCACTAGTTCACTAGTAAGACTTAAATACGTCACACTAGTCAACTAGTTCACATTTTGCATGTCACTAGTGAACTAGTTCGATATTTTGGTCGCACTAGTTAACTAGTGAGCTTTACAGGAGCCTTACTAGTGAACTTGTAGGACATTTTACATGTGACTAGTTCACTAGTGGCCTTTTGAGAGTGTCACTAGTTAACTAGTAAGCAGAAATATGGTCCACTAGTGAACTAGTGCACATTTTTAGGCATTACTAGTTAACTAGTAAGCCAAAACATGTTCCACTAGTGAACTAGTTGCACTTTTGGCATTACTAGTGGGCTTAAAACAGCCTGATATCAAGGATATCTATTTTATACTGAATTGGCCTGCCATATTTGACAGCAATTCCACATTCCGCATTACTTCCAGCAGCAGCTCGGGCATATATGTTTATATATTTTGTTTTGAAAACATCGTCACCGGACCCCCCTCCTCTAAATTGAAAATGGTTCGGTCCGACTGGATTATTCTTCAGCTGTTTGTGATCGACAGACCCACAGAGTGTGAGGGAGAGAAGACACGCTTTAAAATCAGGAGTTTAAACACCTGATTTAGAGGAGAACCTCCATGAAAAAAGAAAAAAGCCTAAATATTATTTTGCTCTGGTTTTAACAAATACCTACTGAGTATCCCGTTTCTTTTTTAAGGGCCTCGTGCAGTGGCAATTTTTTTTTTTTCATTTAGAAAGTCAATGGAACTTTGAAAACGAATCTGATAAAAAATATTCACTTAAAATGATCCAGGGCGATTTTATTGATCATTTTATGGTCGTGCACAGCTTTAAATTTGGGCGATAGGTGGTGATGGGCGGGGGCTGCGCGTGACGTCACTTCGGAATCCCAGAGGGTAAACAACAATGGTGGACGGTTTGAGAAGCGACGTAGTCCACGATTTAGCGGATATTTCTTTGGATGAAGGTGATGAGCCTTCATCAAACACAGGAATTTTAACGACACAGGGTTCGGAGGGTGTACAGCCCTACCAGTTTGAACCGGAGGTTTCCTCATCTGAGGATACAGGGACTTCGGATGACGATGGTGAAAGCTCATACAGCGATGGCCCCGAGAAGACGATCAAACTTGACTATTTAGAGGAAGTCAAAGTAAAACAAGGTTTCCGTAGGTGAACCTGCGGAAGGATCATCACCGGAAAAGGAAAGGTGCCGCCGCTGCCGCGGAGCGTCCTTTGTCGTCCTCCTCCAGGGCCGAGGCGGACGGAGCCCCCCCGCCCGGGTCCGCCGCCCGCCGGTCTGCTACTGCTGCTGTGACGGGTGGGCTCGCTCCCCCGCCTCCCTCTCGGCCTCCCTCTCCCGCGCGCAACCAGGTCTATCTATATGCTAGCTCTATGATTTAACCCCTAAAGACCTGAGCTGCTCTTTGATATGTCTGTTTGATTTCTCTGACAGAGAACTAAACGTTCAGAGAATTAACTACTGTGGTCAAGAAACAACAAATGTGTTGTTTTGAGAGTGTCACATCCCCTGGGGGTAAACCCGGCTGGAGTCTAGGGGTGGGGGTTGGGGGTCAAAGAGGACGATAAAGAATACTGGACACCAATAAAATCACCAATAAAATCTGATCGTTCCCAAATCAGAGTACAATTGTCAGTAATCCTGTCTCAGTGTCTGCAGAACGCAGCAGCTGCTGCAGCTTCAACAAATTCCTAGAGATTATATTAAACCAGTCGTGGATTATTCCTCTCTGATGACCAGATTAAAGTTAGACAAAGGTTACAAGTACTTCACTGAATGCTGCTTCTTTAATTATGAAGGTAATTATGATTTTATTCTTTTAATGCTAATGCTAGCATTAGCTTTGGCTATGAGACGTGGAGCTGCAGAAGATCTTTTCTCATCATTTAAAAGTTTTCCTAAATTTCTGTGCACACATAATCCTTGTAAACAGAAAACAGATCTAAAGTCAGACCATTCCAGCGTGTCTGAGATTAAAGTCAAACTTTTCCTGTTGTAATGTTTTCTACTGCGGTCAGTGAGCTGCTGTTAGCTCAGCCGTGGTTCTAACATCCCTCCTCTTTATTTTTGATCATAACTGTGTCTGATCTCAGGGAAAGACAGATAGACAGACAGACAGACAGACAGACAGACAGATAGATAGATAGATAGATAGATCCTTATGAGATCAATACTGATGTATAAGATA